>NC_141825.1:15947606-16247606 GCF_982586985.1 Callionymus lyra | reverse complement strand
CAGAGGCTGGTGGCAGGAAGACCAGTAATTAATAACACAACCAGCCAAGAAAGGGAATTTTAAAGCATCAATACGTATTCACAGCCTTGTTTAAAAAAGGGGCTTTGGTAAAGGGGTGATTTTACACAATTTGAACAGTCTCGTTTTATTATATTCCCCTTAATTAGTTATCCTGAATTTGCATAATAAGGGGCGTGGTTGACTGACTGACAAGTGGATGCAAATGAACAACCGTGGCCTTAACTCATCGCGTGCTTCTGTCGTCCAATCAAAATTCAGTCCTGCCTTCTGGTCATTTCCAAGATGGCCTCAAACCTGTGGTTCAGTCACAGATCACTACGACTACGTTTTATTAAATAGCAACTAAAGCGTTGATTTAAGTGTCTCTTAAGTTGATCTTGTACCTCTATTGTACTCATCACTATGTTTATGTTTGTACAAAACTCTTTTTAAAAAAGATATTTACATTAGAAAATGTACTTAAGCCCCGCCTACTGGTTTTGTCAAGCTCAAGTAGCGTTTCCTAATTACCACGCCTACTCTTCTGTGATTGGTCAAACGTCGAGGTTCGTCAGCGCGGCGTCATCAATCCAGGAAGTCTCCAAGAGACGTGTCTACAGACAGAAGCAGGACGTTCCTCACTGCTGCAGGAGGAGTGAAGACATTATTAGTTATTATTATTAATAATGGCGTGTGTTCTCGGAACTTCTCGTTCTGCGTGACTTTACACAGTAGATAACTTTATAAAGTTATAAGTTCAAAACATGGTTATGATGAGAGACTTACTGCATCTTGGAGAGGAAGAGTTCAATGTTTGAAACATGGGAGTGAATCAGGAGAGTTGTATTTTTTAGTTAGTTGCCCTTTAAATCTATGTTTAAAGTAACAAATCTTTCCTTCTGGTCCGTGCTGGTTATCTTGGGATATTTATTTTTGCTGAAACAAGAAAAAACTTCCAACTCATTTTTGAACTTGTGCTTCCATGTTAGCGCACCAACACCACTCACTGAGTCACACTCCCTCTCATTGAATTCATCCCTGCAGCTATAAATGTATCGTTAATTTATTTTTTTAAACATTAGATCATCTGATTATTCAGGAGTTCCCATCATAAGGAACCCAAGTAACACTGGGTGAATGCACCAAATCTACACTCATGAATCTGGTCTACCGTAATGGCGGGTATACGAGAGCACAACATAAAATCTCTGCTATCAGGTTGTGTTTGACTTCACTTTCAAAGGATAAAACTTCAAGGCAGTTTCAAAAATACTTTCTCCGACATGTTTTGCTATCGGAAGAAACACTCGCGTCCGCCACAGGAACGTGGGCGCGTGTGATGCTAAACACTTGTGTAGTCGTCGCGAGCGGCGAGACCGTCTCCTAACAGGTTGTAGCCCGGAGGTCAACAGACGGACCGAGAGCATGTCGAGCTTTCATTTCCAGTCAAAGACGACCAGAGAGATGTTTTTTTTTTTTTTTTCCAAGTCATCAGACGCGAAGCTAATTGGGCCCCGTAGGGCGAGGCTGCAGCAGGATAAATAAAACAAACACAGTTGTGGTGTTTCTGCCACTGGACTCTTTCAACCTTCATCACAGAGCGGGTTTTTGATGAAACACCCCGTCTAATTACTCCACTGCACGGCTGTTATCTTCTCTGCCTTACTGTAATTGATCCCTTTTTTTTTTTTTTTCTTCCCTGCATGCATTTATGGTTTTAATCAGAAATGAGAGCCGGCGTCGCCCGAGAGCGGCGAGACCTTGTAGGAGCCGATAATTAGCTGCCGTGGTTAATGGGCCCGACGACGCTTGTGTGCTGCACGGGCTCGTCCGTGTCACGATGTGGCGGCGCTCGCAGGAAACCGTGCTCCGAGGTGACGCACGCACGATTAGCCGCCGTCGCGTTCGCTCGCCGTACATTAGATCGTCGGGGAGGAAAAAAAAAAACCTCCGGTGCGTTAAACGTCGTCTTCCGGACTAAACTAATCAACCCCCGGAGCTGTGACTGATGGATGGAGAACATGTTTTTTTTCTTTCTTCAGAAGTACTACACACCACATCATGGGCGTCGATACATAAATATGTATTTAATTATACGGCGGACGAGATGGAGTCGGTTTGAATGGAGGCGCCTCGTGGATGTGGAGCAGGTCAAGACACGGAGAAGAAGAGATTCAAACTAACATTTGTAAACACAATCCTCAGAGTCAAACACAACACAGCAGAAGGACACACACACACACACACACACACACACGTAAGATCATCACAAACATCTGCCTCTGAATGTGATCTACCTGAATTTTTTTTATATGATTAGTGTTTGAACATCCAAGAATGTCTAATATTGTAGAAAAATGACAAACTTTAAAAGAAACATTCATATCCAACCATGTGATCTTGATATCATAGAAGTTATTTGACTTAATAATATTTAGTTTCATTGTTTATTCGTTGTTATCTTTTCATTAAAGGTTTATGTATCATAATCATCGTTCAAATATTTTAAAAGAGATTAAAATAAGAGATATATTCACATTTTTTTTATATTTTTTAATGATAGTTGTTTTGTTTGTGATACTTTTTATTGATGGTTATTACCTTATATTTGTTTGATATAGTGTGTGTTTTCAGATCCTCTTACCTTGAAACAACATTATATAACATTGTATTATCATTAACGATTGAACAGTCATAACTTTCATAAATTACATTTCTCCTGCTTTTTATTTTAACAATGTTCTTCTTTTTTTTTCCTGGACGACCCGTGCAGACGGTCTATGAGTGTCATGTGATCACCAAACCGCTTTACAGTGTTTTTATATGACGTACTGAGAGAGTTTTTGAAGTTACTACGAAAAATAAAACCAGGAACTGTCATAGAGACAAAAGTCCTTCTCTCGATTCATCAAAGGTTTTACATTAAAGTTACACTTCTCTTACGCAGGCTCCTAAAAGTCTGGTCTCAAGTTTGACACTTCATGGACTGCGCTCTCGTAACCTCTTGTTCACCGATATTTCAGACGGGGGGAAAGTTTATAAAGTAATAAGTTCAAAACATGGTCATGATGAAAGACTTACTGTATCTTGGAGAAAAAGACTTTAACATTTGAAACATGAGAGTGAATCAGGAGAGTTGAGCTGTGTCTCAAATTCTCCACTTCTCTAAGTGCACTGCTTTACAGTACACTAGAAGAGAGTGGACTTACTTGTACAGTGCTCAAATTTCAACAGGGTAGTACTGTCTCAAATCAAACACTGCTCATCATTGCTACACACTAGAAATGACTCGACAGTTTCTTCTTCTACTACTTTTTAACGCTGATCGCAACCAGTCGTTGTAAAACTATCGCCGACACTTGACAGCGCTTTTTGTCAATAGAAACAAGTTATTAAGTTGTGTTTCATTGTGTTATTACTGTTGTTTTGTGGTAAAATTAGTGTTTTCTCAAGACATTTTCGCCGGTGTTTGCTCCGAAGACTGTCTTAGTCCACACTCAATTTTCTTGCCGTTTGAGTGCACTAATTGAGTGCAAGTATAAGTGCAGAAGTGCGCGATTTGGGACACACCATTGGAGTTTGACATTAGTTGCCCTTTACTCGTTGACAATTCAAAACCTGGGTTCTTATTGGTTAACAAGCTACGACTTGTATCTTAAGTTCACACTTTTCAGTGTTTAATGCTGTTTCCTGAAATAATGACTAGAAACACATTGAACCTGTTCTCACCCCCATGATCCCATATTGTCGCCCCACAGTTTGTCGCATATAGTAGTTTCCTATTTCAACGTCACGTTTTTGTGTGAAAGCAAATTAAAAATCACATAGAATTTTCCAGCCATGTTTAGTCAGGAACACAATTCTCACTTCAGTCTGATACAGTAAGTTCCATAAAATGTTCAATTGTTGCAGTGCAACATGGAATTTGAAGAGTTTTGGACCTTGAATAGTAAAAGGTAAAAGATGGGCTTGATGTCGCCGAAAGCAAAAAAAAACAGGTGTTACATCATTTAACAACATTAACACTTGTATAAGAAGAAATACACGACATGAGAGTAGGTTGAGAAGAGATACATAAAGTTACTGTGATCAAAATAAAATACTACAAGTTAAAACAAATCCCACAATAGTGTTTATCTCGTCACTTTTAACGTCAGGAATGACAGATGGTCAAGCGTGCGACTCATTTCCTGCATTTAAATATGTTGATCAAAGCACTTTAAGTGTTTCCGCCTACACACAAACACACAAACACACAAACACAACGAGGAAGTAGGAGAAAACGCTCCGTCCTGCTGATGCATGTGCAGAGATTTCCATGTTTGCGTTGCAGCATATATGCTAATCCAGATAAATATACAACTTGCCCTGGGCTGCGAATTATAAATCGAACAATAATAACACACTTCCAGTCTCCTGCGTCTTTCGGATCAAAAATACTTCCTGATTGTCATGTTGTGCGTTTTCCTTATCCCGCTGCCCAAGACTTCACTTTGTTATTCAGCCAGTGGCTCCTCGCGCTTCCATCCATATTCATCCTATAGAATGTGTCAGATAGAGGTGTCCTAATTGTGTCCTTGATGAAAGCCTATTAATATTGAACACCTCGCCCGCTCGCCTCGTCGCCACTGAAGAAATGTGTTCCCTCTTTTTACCGCGCCGCGGCGGAAAAAGAAGCAGATCCGTTCATACCTCTAATGATACCTGATTCCCCGGGGGTTAGCGGCGAGACTAGCGGTGGCTTCGGCAGATTCATCAAAGGGAAAATATGTGGTGCTCTTTTCCTCAGGAGGCTCGGAGTCACATCGCGTTCTATCACTGTTAATTAGAATGAAATATGCACTTCAGTTAGACTTTGTATCGCTTCCTAACGGATGTGCCCAAGCTAAGTATAGAGCTCTGATGTATCGCCGGAACATTTCCCCGTGTTTATTAGCGTCTGTTGTCGTTGTTCGTCGCAACCTCCGCTCTCATTTAGCAGTACTGTCATGGTCTTAACCGGCCCCCCCCCTCCTCGGTGTCTGATCCCCGGTGACATTGTTTTTGAGTCCGTCAGTTTCCGTCCCGCGACCTCTGATCCCGGAACAGCGACTGTCAGGCCTGCACCTGTAACACCGAGACCTCCGGCGTCCCCCCCCCCCCCAGGTTCCACCTCGCACTTAGACATGCCTCGCGTCTCGCCGGCACTCATTGGCCCCGGCGGTCCCTCTGGGGAGTGGGCTACGATCCCAGGTGTTGTCTTCATTTTAATGCACTCTGAATAATATTCCAGCGGAATCAGTTGAATTTATTAATGCAGCCCCTCAGAGAGATGCTTTTAAAGGCCAATGATTTAATTTCGGCTCTTAAAGGCCATCTTCTTGTTCTTGATGCGATGAAGAATTACGGCTTTTGCCGTGTCTTAACACCGACGCACACCTCGGAATGAGTTATTAGAAATCCAGAGCGAGTGAAAACTGCTGCTATTAGAGACCTTTATCCTCCCCGCTGTTATTGTGTCTCACCCCCTTTTCTGCCGGAGACAACATCCGTCCAGTCCAACATGATTTACATCTGCACTCTGGACCGCCGCACAACACTAAATATGAAGCCTTTGATCTAAGATATCAGCGCTTTTAAAAAGTAATTTTAAAATTCCAAGGGTCTACTGTGGACTGGGGGAGGGTGCCCCACACCTTACTCCCTGTGTAGCTGGGACAGGCTTCAAAAGATGAACCTTAGTAGCGATGTTTTTAAAATGGATGATCAAAGAAGTTGTGTATACAATTTTCATTTTGCTCCAATTTCATGGCAACATCCAGAAGTTCTGGGCCAATGGATCACAGACCGGATTCACGTGCACATGTGTCAAGAGGCGGACCAATATTGTGTGACGGCACGTTTTAAATCAGTCTGCAGTTTCAGCGCTGAGTTCTCTGAGAGGAAGTGAGATGGAAAGAGAGCGGGAATAAAGCCGACTTGTGTTTGAGCTGCAAAGTACAAAGTGTTTGCTGGGGATTGGTCGATGCTACAGATGGCTATAATCGCACGAATCTCAGAAATCAGAAAAAAAAAGCTTTATCGCAAGTAATGCTAGAACAAAACAGGAATTTATCCTGATGAAGTGGAAAAAGCGAGACAATAAACGGACATTTTTACGGCCCTTTCAAAACTCTTGGACACCGACTGTACTTTCACCAAGGCTGTGACTACAAGCAAAAGGGGTGCCTTAGGGTCACTGCTGGGACTGGGAAAGTCCTGATGGGCGACGACTGACACCTAGATTTGCTCCAGAACTTGTGCTGACAAATTACAACTTGGAAATGTATGTTTTGATAGTGTTCCTTGGGGAAAAAAAGGAGCTGATCCAGTACAGTGACAATGTGTGGGTTTGAATTAAACCTTTTTCTGTACTGAAAGTTCTCCTTGTACTTGTGTGGGTTTCATCCAGGTATTCCAGGACATACATGGATTAGTAAATGAATCTACATCAGACCCGAACATTTGTTACCCCTTTAATTGCAAAATACAGCTATATTTTCTGTGAAAAAACAGCAAAATAAACCAATTTTTCTGTCCGTTTTATTTAGAATCAGAAAACTTTATTGCCAGTAATGTAAATAACAGAAACAGGAATTTGTCGTGGTGAAGTGGAAAAAGCAAGATAAGCACCGAGGCAGCCATTTACTGCACTTTTAAGTTTTTATACAAGAATTTAACTAAAATTAAAGTTGTTTTTTTTTATAGATTTTAAATAAAAGCTTCTTTTCATGCGTTTCTTTCGTCTTTTGTCTTCATGACCTCAGCTCTAGATCGTCCGCACATGTGTTAGTCTTTCTCTACCTATCCTCTTATTGTCTGGCTAACTGTCCAGGGTGTCCTCTACCATCTGTCCTGTGTAGCTGGGACAAGCTCCCAGACTTTTCCAGGTACAACCACCGAGAGATGAATGGAAATCCAAAGTGATGCTCAAGTTATGGCCTTTCGCGACCTCTGACCCCTGTCCATTAGGACTTGGCTTGGAGCCACTGACCACTGCGACCTGACCCCCCCCCCTCCATCAGACAGACAAACAGGTGCTCAAAGACTCCAACATATGTAAAGTCAACTGCGAGCGCGCCGTTTGTAACTCGGTCCCGGCGAGCGAGGTCGCCGCACCCGAGTCGCGTCGCACTTGTAACAATTACGAAGGAGGTTTTGGAGAAAAGTGCTTTTATTCAAATGAGGGGGTTTTTATCCCCTTGTGAAGTGCGACGCACCGAGAAGGTTTTCGGCGGCGCTCGCCTCTCTCTCTCCCCCTCTGTTGCAGTTTGACGCCCGCTGCGGGGCCGAACATCAGAGGAGCGTCTGGTGAAAAAAACAGGTTGTATGGGTCCTCGCTCACAGCCTGCCTGTGGTGCCGCCTGAAGGACTGCCATGGAAACAAGGAGTGTGACAGGCTCTGGGGGGATCTGCCACAGCTGCAGGCACTTCCTCTTTTGACAGGCAGATGAAGACATCACTGCCACATCGTGCCCAACAACAACTACTGGAGGAAAAGGAAAAAAAAAAAGAATGTGATCAGACAATGTTAACTGCTGTGTGGCTCCGATGTTCATTAGCCAGCTTGTAAAACATCCTGGGAGTTTAGCACCGCTGCTGCATTCAGGGACCATATTGAGACTTCATCTGCGTCCCTCGGAGGAAACGCGTTGATAAATAATTCCTGAAACATAATCAGCATCTCCGGGAAGACAGATCCAGGAGGTGATCATCGGCGCGTGGCGCCGCAGAATCAAGGGGGTCGTCGTCACGGCGTCTGCGGCGACGGTGAGTGACACGGGGGAACGTGGGCGGGTTCACGCGTCTTGACGGCGGCGAGTCGGGAGAGTTACGACCTCCCTTCGAGAAAAACCTTTACTCACTCGCGGTCAAATGACATCAGACTCGAACGCATCGTGAGGTCTGAGGGAGGGAAGGATTGGTGCGGTGTAACGCTGGATCTACATGCTGGCCTGAGTCGGATCAGGACCAGGACCTGCTGAGAAGAACTTTAAGAACTTTACCAAGAGATATTTGTAGCCTTTAAACAAGGATTCTATAGAGCAAAGCATGTACGAAGTTAAGTCAGAGGATTTCAAACTTCATTTGAGTGACATGAGAAACCCTGTAAACTTTCTTATCTACACAGACTGTAAATGTGATATGATAGAGAGACTCTTAAAAGTTAAGAAAACTACAAAAAAGAACTAGTTTTTCTTAAAGCAAAGGATTGAAATGTAATGCATCAAAATATGATGCATTGAAATAGTTAAAACTAGTGATGGTCTGATGAAGCTTCATGAAGCAGTGTCATTATTTTCAGAGTCCACTAGATGGCGGTCTCTGCACTATTTTCCTGTTTTAAGCAACTGTTCTAATGAAACGTAATATATATATTTTTTAAACTGATGGCGCCACCTACTGACATCTAAACAACATGACACTGTTTCATGAAGCTTCGTCAACCCATCACTTGTAAAAATGGCAAAGAAATTTTGACAAGATGTAACAAACCAATAAATTCTAAAATAATTATGAAATCCTGTTAATCAAAATGGATAACAACATTAATAATAAAATGTTGTTTTACTTTCTTAGTGTTTACTTTATTTAGTTCTGATCTTTTGATGTTGTTCAATCATCTAAGCTCAACACCTTGACATATTTTCAACCCCTATTTGAATCAGAATCTTTAAAAAGTTATTGATCTTTGGCTTGAAGGATAAAATGTTGTGGGTATAATTTTGCAAATTATAAAAAAAAGAATTTAAAACATGCAAAAAACTGGTTTAAAAATGTACAAAACAGTTTTCTCACCTGGCGGCTTCAACCCGGCCCTGACAGTGGTAGGTGACCTACAAGTCTTTGAGATCCAGATGTGATACAGACGTGAGAAATGGTATCATGGTTTGATTGATAAACTAATGAAAGTGAACATTCTGGGGCAAATATGCTCATTTGTTTTCCCCTGAATACACTCGCATCAATCCCGATGGTTCCAAACTTACCCTGAAAACTCTTTCCAACACGGCCATTTCAAAAAACAAACATTTTAAGACGCATCGCAATTTCTTGCACCACGTCCTCCTTCCCACCTCCGACAGAGGGCCCGGCGGACGCGGGGATGTAGGAGGGTCTGAGACATCGTGTGGGACTGGAGCTCGTCAGAGTCTCAGGGTCACCTCCACACCTTCTCACTTTGAAACGGACCCCTGGTGGCAGCTCCTGGGAGACGCCAGTGATGTCTCTATCAGCCTGTCAAAAGAGATAGCCCGGGGCTCCGCCGGGTCCCTGTGAGCCAATCAAACTCCTCACAAAGCACAGACGGATGCTGGTGAGGAGGAGGAGGAGGAGGAGGAGGAAGAGGAGTCGGGGGGGGGGGGGGGGGTTGTGACACTCTGTCCCCTGATGGAAACACAACATCACTTCAGTTCAACTTGTAAGAACCATCAGGATCATGATCAAGCAAATATTCAAGTTAGATTGAGTTCAAGATGGAGGCTCCAGCACTTTACCTGGAAACTCTTGACGGGGACGAACGAGTCGGTGACCGTTGACAGTTCAATCGTTTTTCCCTCTTATTGCGTGGAAGCATCAAAACGTTGCATAAGGAAAAGCTTTGATGTCGACGACGCTGTTGTGTAATCACGTGTGTCGTCAAGAGTTGTGCAGTAAAGACGCAGAAATCCATCCACACGCATTGTTGAAAATCTTTAATAGAGTCTCCACTTCATGACACACTTTATAAAAATACTGTCAGACCAAAGTACACTTGGCTGCTGCTATTTACATCTTTTACAAAAACATTTACAAATGTTTAAAATCTGCTCCGACTTGAACCGTGTCGACGCAAAAAAAAAAGAAGTGATTTGTCTCCCATAAACGGTGGGATTATCTCCACCTCCGGGCGAATATCTGAGACTTAAAAAAGCGAACCGGTCGAGGATCTGCGTTGAGCCGAACCTGCAGCTTTTCATTCCTTCTCGAAATGATTTTTCCAAAGATGAAGGGCTGAGCTCGGCGGCGCCCTCTTTCCCTTTTACCTCCGGGCTCGGTGATTGACAGCGCCATGTGCTGCCCTCTTAGCTGCTGCAGTTCACGGACCCTGTCGGGGGGGCGGCAAAACACACAAGCCGGGGCGAGCGGCCCGGGCGCCCCCTCAGCAGCAGGGGGCAGAGTTGGGGTGCCATGACGGGGGAGGAGGAGGGAGTCGGGTCGTGGGCTCTGGTGGCAGTGAAGCGTTCTTGTCAGGTGGACTGCGTCGGAGCGGATTCAAAGGAGAGAAAAGAAAAGGCCGGCCCTTTTCATCCGGCGCCGGGTCCGCCGGGTTACTTTCTCCTGCGCGGCTGGTTCTGGCTGGTGGGCGCTCTGAGCGCGCTGTGCTGCACCTGTGAAAACAAACAGCGGTTTGGTCAGAGGCAGGTAATCCGAGCTCAGCGGAGCGCACGGTAATGGCTCCCCTGAGGAGGGCTGGTGCAGAGGAAAGCGAGGCGGGCTCGCCTGTAATGAATCATTTTTTAAACACAGGAGCAGAGGGGATTAATCACAGAGAGGAAGGATTTGAGAAGTCAAGAGTTCTGTACCAGTTTACCCCCCCCCTCCGCCCCCCCGCCCTCCCCGTCACAATATTAGAAACAGGCATCAAGTGTTGAGGCGACCTGCCAGGCCAGTGAGGGGAGCTGCAAACTGTATGATCGCTCACTTCGGCGTCCCTGAAGAAAACAAGTCCAAGTATAGAATAGAACTTGTGTTTGTCTCGCTGCATCCCAACGTACAGAACGCCGACACAGCTTTTTTCCTATGAGTAGTCGAAGGTATTTTCTATCTAAAGTGTTCAACTTTGGTTTTGTGCTACACAACTTTAGAGAAACTTTCTTTTTCCTGACAAGTTATCAAATTGATACGTGTGTGTGTGTGTGTGTGTGTGTGTGTGTGTGTGTGTGTGTGTGTGTGTGTGCCCTGAGGGAGGAAATCTGAGGCTCAAACATGAAGTTAAGATAATTAACTAAAAGAGCAACTAATGTGTTGATTAAAGTGTGTCTTAAATAGATGTTGGACTCTATTGTATCATCAGTGTGTGTCTGTTTGTACAAAACTCTCTTTTCATTGAAATATTGACATTAGAAAATGTGCTTAAGCCCCGCCCACTTATCCATAGTTCTCGTTTACCATAACCACACAAACTCTGCTGTAATTGCTCAACCATTGGGGTTTGTCACGCAGCATCATCGATCTCTGGAGTCTCCACCTCCAAAAGACTTGTTGTATAAACAAGGCAGGGCGTAGCTACAGATTGACAAGTGAAGCCATTATTACATAATAATGGACTGCACTCTAGTAACCTCTCGTTCACTGAGATTTCCGATGGGGGAAAACTTTAGAAAGTAATGAGTTCAAATCATGGTCATGATGAGAGACTTACTGCATCTTGGAGGGAAATAATTTTTTCAGTTTTCACATTAATACCCCCTAACACTTGGGAGACATAATTATTATTTATTTATTCTGTATTTTTTGGCATAAAAAAGTCCTCATTAACTAGAAATCATAAAAATGATTTATTTGAATGAAAAAATGAAAGATTACCAGACTTCTAGTTTCAGGTTCAATCCGGGATATTTTGTGCTGTTGTGTCCCCCGAGTTGGCACGCTGCGTCGCAGCCTACTCCCATCATCAGTATGTGATTTGTGTGTGTGATTGATTGTAAACTCTTTGAAGAAATTGATTCATGTAAATGTTAATCTCTGATAAATGCAGATTGAAATATTAAGCTAGGTTAGCTCGTATTGCAATTCAATTCAGGTTAAAGTATTCAGTTTACTATTTCAAGTATGGAAATCTTTGGAATACAAATTTGAATTTTTTAGATGCCAATTTTATGTTGGATTTCCCAGGAATGTGAAAATGAACCATGTGTTTGGAAAAAAGTAATGAAAGGTTTGAGATTTACTGTATATTTAGAGTGATAACACCACAACCAACCGCTTTAATGCATTTTAAAACCTTTTTTAGGTTTTCAAAAGCTCATGAAAATGTACCAGATACTAAAGTCATCTATTTCATTGACCAAACACATACTTATCAAAGTACATTGAAGTACTACGAAAGCATAAACCGATGGTTGGCAAACTGGTATCCTGGTAAAGCTGTTAAGCTAACATGCTAACAACAATGGCAGCTCTTGCTAACAACGTCGACACCTCCGGACAAGCGTGACCCGTCAATCCAGGTACACGTTTGTATAAAATGTGGCCTTTTAAGATAGTTTGTACCTTTCTTTTCTCCTTTAAACATTTCTAAATGAGCCATAAAGGGCCGATCGTATGTTGAAGTGGGAAAGCGAAAGGGCTACAATCCGTAAACCGGCCGTTTGAAGTGCCTGCTGAGCTCAAACAATGCGACGGTTGTGTGGAAGGAAGGTAAGAGCTCTATGCTAATTAGATAGTCTCCATTATTAGAACGCGAGATGGAACGTGGGAACAAAGTGACTGCCTCCTGCATCAGAACATGAAACTGTCCTCAGAACTGACAGATGCTTCTTATTTCAGGACAGACACAATGTTGTCAGAAGTCCCGGTTTTGAGGCAGACTTTGTAGATTTGCACAGGCGCTAATTGCCAAGTCATATTTGCAAGAAAGACAGGAGTCAATTTTGAGCCTTTGAGGTGTTTTTGTGTCCGCACCTATCTGCGGATTGAAGTTCCCAGTCAACAAAACAAAAATATGTGGCCCACTGTTTTATTCTGGTCTCCTGTGTATAAGATGTTGGGGTTTGTTTTCTTCCTCCGCTATTCCAAATGAAACGTACTTATGATGCATCTTAAGGGTGTTTTGTTTTTCATGACGGGAGCTATTTTCAAGATGTAGTTTCTCTTTCAAATGTGGGAAAGAAAAAAAAAAAAAAAAAAGGAAGTATTGTTTCCCTGGGATTTGAAAGTGAGTCGTTTTTCAAAGCTCAAACCTTGTCTCCCAATGGGGATGAAGACATACAAAGGATTCCCGAATCACAATGTAGTCGCCACCTTGCCTTTGCCAGCGCGGCGAGCCAAATCTCAAACAACACAGACTCCCGCCGACATCACAGAGGAGGCAGCGGCGGCGGCGGCGGCGTGCTGCAGGACGACATCAAGGGTGCAAGTCGAGGAACAGACCGGGGGTGAGAGTGTCGCTCCAGATCCAGACTGTCAGGATTCTCTCTGTCTGCGGCGGCGCTAGCTCGGGAGATGAAGGAACGCTCGTGTGGCACTTCATTTCCTGGCAGGGCGAGCGTCTCCGTCGGGCGAGCGGCGAGCTCGACTTACGAGACGGTGACAGCTCCGTGATGTAAATGAAAATGACTCATCGGCCAGGTATGGCACCCGGCGAGACGACCACTACGTTTAAGTGACTCCACCACCCCGGAAGTGACTGAGGCCACATCAGAGTCGCTGACACAGAGACATCAGAACCTTTTCTGCTGGCTCGCCACCACAATCTAGTGTCTTCAATCACACGAAGGAGGGGGAAAATTCGCTAACAACGCCCGGGCCGGTGGCAGTATGGGCCGAGGACGAACCCCCGGCCATTACACGGCCCCGGTACTGAGGAGTAATTGAGCCGGGGGGGCGCTTTAAAGAGGAGAGAGCATAAATAATCAAACAAAGCCGGAGGATATATCTCCGCCACACTTGGGGATTCTGGTACAGCAAATAATCCAGACATCTTTGGGGAATTTCCCTCCGTATCTGTATGTAAAACTCAACCCCTACCTTTTGAACATCAGACGGCACCCTCTGGAGGAAATCCAGGATTTCATTATTGTCGATAGTGTAGGGGTTGCGGAGCTTCTTGGTAAATTTGTTAACGCCTGTGAAAACAAGAAGACATTAATATTTAACCAGCCGCAGTTTTATAGTCTCGTCATGTTAGGTCTTAGTACAGTTAGAAGTGACGTCCATTAGGCATGTTGCCGAATCTGAAGTCTGCAGTGCTGACTTCACCGCCAGCAGCCTGTTGAACCACAGAAATGATTCCCTGTGATCCGTGACACACACAGTGACTGTGATCTGTACTTTTTGCTTTGTGGTTTTAGTTTTTAATTTGGTATTCAATTTGATTTTGGATACATAAATTTGAAGCTCATTGTCAAATGATACGGTAGGTAAGATTTCAACCCAAGTATAGGTGGGCATTCTAGTGGGGGCTTTGATTTACTGATTGTACATTGTATCTTTTTAATGCTATTCATTAAAAAAACAAAAAAAGAAGACCATAATAAAGACATAATATGATGGAGTGACCAAACTAGTTTGAGTTTTTTTTTCAGTGAGGGGAAGAACATTTTCAGAAAATGGTAAAAGACAAAAAGGGTATCATTTTAATAAAATGACAGGTTGTATGAAAGAAGGATTAAAATAAATCAACTACTACAATAAGAATTGAAATAGTAATAATTTATAGCAGAAAAAGACTTCAAGAGATACTTCCTAGTTCGCACTTTTCCCAGGTCTCTTGGGAGAAAATCTGCTCCCCCAGTGGATTTACAATATTTTACTTTACGTACAATATATTTACCAGCTTGAGCAGTTTAAAGGCAACTTTGATTCTATTTTTATAACAACTACCAATACAACTTAAAATGATGTGGCAAGTTCCCCCGAGCCAGGAGGTCCGAATATATGACTGAAATTCCAATCACTGGACTTTTGCCACAGCATGTTGGCGAGCTCCTGGTCCCAGGGGTCAGCGAGGCTCTGGATAGCCTGTGGGTATGATTTGCAAGTGTAGCTTCCGGCGACAAAACTCCAGTTCCATCCACAGAGGAGTGGAGAGCGTCGTGGAGAGGAGATGTTTGGACAGAGAGTGATTAAAGTAGCAGCTAAGCAGGTGGATATCTTAAGTGTATCTGACTAGTTGACGACACTAGTTTAGCTACTCGCAGCCAAGTGAGCAACAGTCATCTCTGAAAAAGTGGGCCAATCAGCTGGGGTCGGGTCTAAAGTTAGTGGAGTGTCAAAATGCCATAGTGGAGGGGATTGGAACTCTTGGACCATTAGATCCTTCAGAAGAGCTACAGTTGCACCTCGGTTGTTTCGTTCCATTTATCTTCTTCTGTTGATGAAAAGTCACTTTTTTGGCATGTTTCACTATCAAATCTGGACTCTGATTGGTTGGCACCAAAGTTTTTTAACTTGAGTGTTTGATACTACAAATGTCGCCTGCAAAGCATCCGTGTTGCTGTACCGAATACGCCACATCATCTCCATAGAATTGAAACTTTCTTTCTAGCACCAAGATACTTTTTGGTTTATTTTTTATTACTTCATTAATTGACCAAATGCAGGAACTCTGTATGACAACATAACACCCGTTTCAGTGAAAACACAAGGTCAGGAATGTCAGCGAAAGACTTCTTACAAATTAAATTTAATCCACACTTTCATAAAGAACCAGCTTGATGTATTTACTAAACTATCTTTAGTTTCCACACTGACATACACGAGTGACACACTGTTAAATAAGAACAAGGGAAACAATAATATGGTTGATTGAGATCTTTAAATAAAGTGTGAATGAATGGTTGTGTTGCTGTTCTGGGGGTGTCACCTGCCTCTTGTCCCGAGCAGCTGGGATTGCCTCTAACTCATCAAGGACGCTTCCAGACAGAGATAGAAGGTTTTCTAGTACGTAAACCTGAATTAATGAATAGTTATAGCCTTAGTATTGAGCCAACTGTAGACTGTACTAGTGTATGTATTAAGACTCTACGTTACTCCTTCTCATCCCAAATCTGAAGACTATGAAACCCACCAGACAAACGGATCTCAGGCTCAAAAGGTTATAAGCCTGGATGCTTTTTACCTTCGTCTGCTAGGTCAAGTTGTCTGTGTGTTGTAAAACCAAAACTCCAGAGGGTTGTTTCCGAGCCAAAAGATTGACAAAAATACCTTAAGCTGGTGTATGTATGCGTGTGGTATTCACATATACTTCCAATCATAGATAAATCAAGATCTAGTATTAGTCGACATTTTCATATTCTTCACTAAATTGAACTCATACCTCAATAAATAAAAGCAACAACTTATTATTCATGGATCTTCTATGAGGAAGTTTGAGAATTTAAATTTCATTGAATGAAGGAGTGATACATACAGACTAATATCCCACACAGCACATCTATATTTACGCGGTGACGCTCGAGGGGGGGGGGGATTGATGGCACCAGTGCATCCACAGCTTGGTACTTTGCTCCGCACACAGACAAAGAACCCAAGGACTTAAATATGTGCGAGCAACTTGAAAGGATTGCCTCGCAACCACAGAGATGGGGGTTAACTGGGGAGGCAGAAGAACGTCTCAGACTGTGTGTTTTCGTTTGATATGCTGTTTTTTCAGTATTGATTGTGTTGAAGGCAGAGAGGAAGTGCAGTGGTTGTGGGCTTACAGCTGGCGGAGGAGAGCCAGTTGAGGGCAACATATCTCCCTGACCACTGAGATGACTGTCTATTCTCTATGACTACAGCAGATAATGAGAGGCTGGAGCAGGAGCCTACAGACTGCCCAAGGACATCACGTATTATATACTCCACCGCTGCTTTGTTTCCACACAAACTCGGGGCCTCGCCACGACTAGGCGCTGGCATATCAGCCCACACTGAGCTCAGCCAACTCCAGCTGTCTGATCTCTGAGCATTTGCAGAGGTGTGGGGAACTTAAATGTCTTCGATTCATTAAATAGTGGAAGGAGAAGAAACAAAAGTTGTGTTTCACAACAACAGTATGGGTGAGTAGATTATGAAAAAAACAAAACTCGCTATAGTTTTATTTCAAAATCTGATGATTATAAGAAGCATGGTAACAAACCACAGCTGCATTTTCTCACCACCTTATTAAAAACTTGATCTTATGTCTCAGAAAAACAATAGAATAAAATGGGACATTTGATTAGATCCCTTGATCAAATGTTCAGGTATATTTCAAATGTGAAAATATTGTTTTACCTTATTAGATAAAGAAAATAAATAAAGCATTAGAAGGGTTAGAGTTAGAATTTAAACAAAATAAAAATGTAAAATTTTGTGTGATTTATTTCATTCAGATAAAAAGGGGTGGATTATGCCGATAGTCGATCAGGTCATATGTCCAAGTAAACACACTGATCTGATCATCTCTACCTAGCTAACCTGAGATATTTACAGTTATTGGGAAGTTGCGTTGAACAAGAGTCTTTTCCACTACACTTTTCACTCTTTGTGAGATTGCTCAGCTTTGAATCTGACAGTCGTCCCCTTTTGTGTAAACAGTTCGCTAAACAAGCCTCCTCTAACTTTATCATAGTGTGTGGAAGTCAGCGTCTTGGTTAAGGTTGCGCTCTCTGGTATATTCAAGTCATACGTGGAACGTTCAATATATTATTGTAGACACATCAACCAATAATTTCCAGCAGCCAATTTCCATTTTTAAAATAGAGATGTGTCAATAAACATCAACTGATATTTGCAGTTAAACGATGGTTAGACTTTTGAAATCAAAATGTACCTTCCTTACGAAAAACAACTATGAAACTTTTAGTATGTCATTGATTAAAAAGACTTATGGTGTCTTTTATACCACACTGAAAACAGTAAATGTTTTTAACTTAGTTAATAGGCGAATAATCAACAGATGTATTGACTGCATTAATCTTGCAATCTAGTTCTCGATCAAAGTTCTATGATGGATTACTCGACTACTAAAATAATAGATTACTGCTGCACCATGTGGAAGTTTTGCACAACTTACCCCAGATCAGCACAATATATCGCAGAGGGATGAAATACAAAAGCGTCGCCACCACAAAAAGCACCAAACAGGCCAGAAGCGACATGAATGGAACAGACCAGTTGAATATGCTGCAAATGGAAGAGAGAATCAGTTAGAAACTCAAGGAAAAGTTTTGTTATCTAACTTCTAAAATCATTTCTAGTATGGACTCACTTCTTCACTCGCTCGCCTATGTTTGCGATCTCCTCCAATACATTCTGGACCGCAAGCACCACTTCCTGGACCATGTGAATCTTGTCCATCAATCCCTTCTTCGCAGCTTCCTTAAAAACAAGAGAAAAGAGGTAGAATACAGTTACAGTCGAGACCAAAAAAAAAACAGTTTTTTCCAGCAGCACTCTTATGGGTGATTTATCTATTGAATAGCAGGTAATGAGCAAACACGGGAACATCTTCAGACTTCTTTTGAGGAAGAGGCAGACTTGGTGCTCAGAAGCTGTTTTGTGGTCGGCTGGGAGATTTCGGCTTTTGTCTGCCGTCGACAATAGAGGCGGCGCACAAGTGCAGCACAATCAAGACTCTCTGGTGGATGAAAAGTGTGCAAAATGGCCATCTGCAATCAGTCGGAATATGACCCAGACGGGAATCTGGGGGTAACTTTGGAGGGATGCAATTCTCGCAAAAAATGTTTTTTCCATGATCGTCTGAAGAGCTACACCACAAATAACACAATGTGGTTTAACAGACATTCTTAACAAGACAAAGAAAACCTGGAGCTTATGAATTATACCTTTAAGGCGCCTCATCTATAACACGCCTTCGGTTGAAGGTTGACGGCGTCAACAGCAGAGCAGCTTTTAAAAATCGCTCAAAAATATAGAAGAGGAATACAATCAGTCGCTAGAATCTACTACAGAAGTTTGTAAAACCATTTATTTAAAATAATATTGCATGCATATAATACAGAATTAACTGCAAATAACCACTATTACTATGCAATTAGATTTAAGATGCATAATTATATTGATATGAAGCCCTTAAAAACCGTTTGGTGTATAAAAATGAGTAGTATATTATTTTAGTTTATACATATGTATATATACATTTGTATAATGTTTAATTTATATTAAAAGTAATGTGGATTTTGCATTGGTTCTAGTGGTGAATATGTATCGTCAAACAATATTAGAAAAATATTTATATATGACCCATTATCATCACTTTTCAAAGATATACATAGTTTTAGGGAAATTAGAGACACAAAATAAATACTAAAACAGGGTGTTTTTTTGGAACCAGAATTATTAAATTGCCATTGTAGTTGAGGGTACACAAACTAAGAATAATAATAAAATGTTTATGGACAGTATGGAAAGAGCATAGAGGTTACCTTAATGCATAACAAACGTTAAAAGAGTTTCTACTTCAACCATCTCTGGCGAGTCTCTGGTACTTTCGCACTGGCATTGTGCGGGACAGTGTTCATTCAGAGCAGAGAGGATCGGAGACAGATTTGTGTAAGTTAGCATGACAGGCTAACCCAAAACAAATGTCATATGCTGCATATCCCACAGTTGTGACATCGTGCACGAGATTACAAAGAATACGAAGAGAAGTCCACCCACAACTTGGGACGGACCGATCAAACAACAGTGTCCTGGTTTATTGTTCCACTTTAAATGTTATATTTTAGTTGACAATTGTAGAAAACGCAGCATCGAAAGTGGAAACCAGGCAGAGAGTTGCATGGATAACATACAGATCCAATGGAACACTTTCCTCACTTTGCAGTTATTTAAATAAATGAATATAACCTTTAAAAAAAAAACATTGAAATACATTTAATTGTTTCTTTCCCATAAAACACAGCACCTTCAAAGATGAGAGAGTTAGTCTTTTGGATGTTTCCAAAGAACATATCGAACATTATTTGGCAAGAGTCAACATAATAGTTTTCGGAGAGGTCTTCTCAAAATGAAGTAATTGAGATTACATCAAGACAAGAAATAACAACAAGTAGACTGTGAAGCCTTCCAGAAGGACAGAAGTGACCACAGATAACAAGAGCCACGCAAAGCTAAAGAGGCCCGAAAAGCCCGGCATCAAAGGGAAATAATGACAGGAATGATGACAGGGAGGCGGGTGGGAGAGGAAGAGCGAGAGTGCTGGGGGAGGGCGCTCAGATGGACCCTAACAGGCGGCTCGAGGACGTCTGTGTGTTTACGTTACAAGCCGGAGCCCCAGTCTGAGTGCACTGACAGGGTCCAGACAGAACGCCTTTATCAGGGCTTCATGAGGCCGCCCCTGGGAACGCAGGCCCTGCCAGGACCGAGAGACTTCCCGCTGTCAGGCCAACTCTTCAGCACCAAAGCTCAGGAAGAGAGCAATTCCCACACTAGCAGATCCTCCCCCACTGGGCTCTGATACGGACAGACACTGGAGACTCAACACTGTCCAAAAAAGGGAAAAGTATCAGAAAAATGCCTGAGTGAGATTAACATCTCACGGCCTCGTCGTGACCGGGAGCTTAAGAGTCGTCTAGCTTCACAACTGGACAAACCACCCGAGCACGCCCTTAACACCCCACCAGGTGCTGCCTGATCCCGTGTTTATTTTCAAAGGAAAAGATGAAGATGGTGCACAAAGCAATAATGAGCTCCAAGAGTCGCAATTACATCATTTAGGTTTGGAAGCTCAGACGTCCATTTGGACCGGTACGACACCAGAAATACACTCCAGGATGAGAGACCAGATATACTGGCTTTCATTTATAGGCCAGAAAAGAATCACTGTGAAGATTGAGCAGAGACCGTCTGCTTTTAAATTCTCAAATTCTCCTTTGTGACCAAAACCTACATTCATCTTATTATAGAGTGGGTGAAAGGGAAGGTGATGTCCGAATGTCAAAAATAAAAGTCTAACTAACTTTCTGGAAAAATAGGGAACATTTTTTTAAACATAGAAAAATCAAGGATGTGTCGCATTGAAAGTGAGGGGAACTTTTGATCGTCTATTACATGATGCGAAAACAGTTTTTGTCTAATTATATAATTAAATTTATACAGGCAAAGTTAAATATATGCTAGCCAGGGTAACCAGAGACATTTTTATGGAACTAAATTGCCACATTGTGGATGCATTATCAGTCTAATGCTGGGCCTTTTTGTTCTCAATACTAGTGTTGATCCAACACCAAACTCAATTAAGACATCTTTAGAATCCGCAAGCATAGAAGAATAAGATAGGAATCTAAAACAAGGACAAAGAATAACCGGGGTTAGGAGAGAGGAACATGGATGGTGTAGGTCACATGTTAAACTCATGGATTGGGGGCCAAATCCAGCCTGCCATGGCATTTTTATGTGGCCACGGGTTGACCTGGGGGGAGGCGTTTAAGGGTCCTGAGCATATTTCACATGTCCCACGGGCTTCGTTATTAAGAATAATTAAAAAAGAACACTGCACAAACATGTAAAAAGCAGTGATGGGCTGATGAAGCTTCATGAAGCAGTGTCATTATATTCAGCGTCCACTAGATGGCGGTCTCTACTCTATTTTTGAACAATTGTTGAAACACCACGTCATTTTTAAACCACCACCTACTGACCTCTAAACGAAACTGCTTCATGAAGCTTCATCCACCCATCGCTAGTAAAATGTACGGTGAGAAACTGAGCATAAGTTGTGCTTAGGATATTGGAAGGATCTGGCTGAGGTATAGAGAACCACGGGTGGAGAAGAGAGACAAGTTAACAGGCAGAACACAGGGATGAATGCTGGTTGTGAAGTGGAAATCACTGAACTCTTACTTCTCGAAGGTGGTTAGTTGGGATTAGTGACAACTTGAGGTCTTTGTATCAATGATTGCACAGCCTATGGCATTAAAGGACACCCAATGGTGACTCTTGGGTGAAAGCCGGGGTTACCCTCGCACCCCAGTCTAGCACCCCCCCACCTCCCTGCCCTTGTAGCAAACACCAGACGAGTCCTGCCAGCCTTGGGGCGGGTTAGTGCTCTTTCATATTCCAGATCTATAGGCGTGCGTTTGTGTCTCTGCGTCTTTACGTTAGATTATTTATCTGCACAATTGATACCTGAGGGCAGAAGGAAGTCACTTTGCCCACACATGATTTGCAAGCGGCCGCCTTCCCCGAGGACAGATGTGTTCTCGGGCGCAGAATCTGCTCCGTATTATCCCGCTGTAGCGCTGCGTTGCCTTTCGTCTCCCTTTAACATCATGCCTTCACATTCCTGCTGTTCCGTCTGAGGTTTACATATTTCTTCCTCAAGGGGGAGGGAGGAGGATAAAAACATATTTGAGTGGTAATCATACCCTCCTCACTGGGAAAAAGCCTTTATTCACACGTTAGGAGAGGAAGAAAGAGACGGCTTTGAAGGCATCAAATTTACCACTGATCACTCTTTAACCCCAAATATTTTACAGAGACTTTGATAGGAGGTGTAAAGCTACACTGCTTGATCTGACTACATGATGCCGCTTTAAAGTGACAGCGAGACCATAACAAGTCTTTCAAATAAGCCACTTTAAATTAAAGCTGACAGCTTAAAACAAACATGGGCAACCGCTTAATTAGTAAATGAAAGGAGATATTTCATTTCCTCGGAGTGTGAACGGGCTCCGAGTCTCAATGAAAGCTGGGAAGAGGTGAAGCCGGAGCACGGCAACAAAGGCAGCTAATGCCTCCCATACAGAATACCACTTTCACAGGAACCGTGTTCAAAGCTAGAGGTCTGGTGCCGTTTCCAATCATGGAGTTTTGACAAGAACTCGTCTTGATTACTCTCTACGCAGAAAAATACAATAAACCCGATCCTAACAAATAAAGGGAAGTTGTCACTTTGAATGCCTGAATATAATGGCATTAATAGATATAATGGCATTAATTAATTCACTGGAGATCTTCACAGGTAGTCTGAATATGTTGAAAAGCAAAGACAACATAATGAGTTGTCTTTGGCAGTACTTGGAACACGATTGTGATAAAGTTTTTGGCTAATAAAAAACTATATATTTTTTTAATATATAGTTAAGTTTTCATTGATTATTAAATACCATCTCTCATAGGCACTTTCAGCTTGTTTAGGTGGTCATTCTGCGGTTTCCTGAACTTGACTTATTTGATTGTTGTGTTGTCATCTAGAATTTCAGCCTGATTTACAATTTCCTCAACCCTTCATGTAGGTTCCTGTCGCCTCCAAACTAGGAAAATTCAACCACTATCTGTGCTCATGTTGCTGCCATAACAGTAACACGGACCATGGCTCTACAGGTTATTATACGACCACTAGGTAAATCGGGTTTCAGACTCATCAATGAGAGAAAAACATAGTAAACATTGGCAACTAAAGAACAATCTTTACCAAACTCTTCTCTTTGAGAGATTATTAGCACCAAAATGAGTAGGAAAGTCAAAAATTAGCATGATATGAAATCCCTTATAGCTAGCACATGTCAGGCTTCTGCAAAGTTCCAATCTAGAATGTTATTTTAAATTATTTAATTCCTAAATTTCATTTATCCCTTGTGCCATCTCTGGGTCAAGGTGACTGGGAAGCCAAAAACAGTCATGTATAGAAAAATACTCTAGGGAAGGATTCAAAATGATCAACTGTAAGTCCTAGTCTACTTCTTATTTAAATGATAATGAAATGTTAATAAGTTGTAAGTCGAGAGACATTCTCAATTCAGTTTGGCATTTTGCACTAGCCTACTGGGTAATAAGTAGTAGTAGCCTACCATTAAACTTTAGGATGAATTTTGACCCGCTGAAAACAGCTGACTAGGCGATAATCAGTCCGTGCTACTCGCTACTACGCTCGTCAATAGACAACGAATTGATAAAGTAACATAACTTTTGCCTGTTTTTTGTTACTTAAATGGGCTGTAAGCGGTATAATGTTAGTATCAGATTGGTTGCACAGAGCAAAACATAACATTAACCGCAATGCACATCTAAATGGTGCGTTAGAGCAGGACCCCGCTCGTGCGATACACATTTAAATAATTCAATTAAAGGTAGCGAGAAATGTGCTCGGATATTCCCTTCACAGCAGATCTTTGGCGATGAAATATAAAACCGAGCTGCCAGTGTTGTTTGTGAGCTCTTGAGCTTCGTGCAGACATACCATGCAGGTCTTATCTGTGAATTAGCTCAACCTTGCAGATTCTAGTTGGTGAAATTGCCTGTGTTTTTAAGAGTAGCTGGCTCTTTTCCTCGCCTCAGGTCATCGCAGCAGAATATATTGAGCGCATTATGGATATGAATCCTGGGCCTAGACATGCAGCACAAGGGTCATTCGCTCTGAGGCTCTGTGTTAGTTCCACAGTCCGTTGCCATAAAGCAATAATGCACATCCCTGTTAACTTTTCCTTTTTTCGCACAGACAGCTGGATGAGTATAATTGAATATTATGTGCTGTGGGGAAGTATAATTTCCAGGCTACTTAAGAATTTCCTGTTTTTGTTTTCGGTGAGACACAAGAGAGATATCAACAAACTTCATTTGTTTCCCACAAACGAGTAGACGTGACGCGTTAGCCTCGGAGCAACACAGAAGATCACTGCCGAGATGTTTGTTGTTGAGAGAGAAAACATGACGACGAGACATTAATATAGGATGTTACTGCGATGAAGAGGCTTGACACACAAAAGACAAACAATCACTTAATAAGTTATTATTTAAGTTCCATCCATTATGTGCTTATATCTCAGCCACATATGCTGAACATCTGACCTTTTACATCTTGAACTATATGTTATTGATTAGTGATTCTTCTTTGTTTACTGACAAAACAGCGACAACACAACTTATTTTAGCCTAAAAAAAAACCCCACAAGTTTTGTTGCTTCTTGCCTCTGGCAAAAATATCAAACAACAGCTACGTGAAGTCTGGGACAAAATCCACCTCTCAAAGGGGAATCGAGTCTGGGGCCAAAACTTATGTAACTGGGATTTTTTGAGCAAAAACAAAATTGCACCTGAACCTGAAACTTCACTCACATTTTGTAGTCTCCAGGATCAAACACGTTGTAGCAACAATCTCATTAATGCTTTCCCAAATATATGACTAAATGCCAAGGAAGTGAATCTTTATTAACATCTTTAAAAGATTAACCTAAATCCTCCAATTGCATATATGAAGAAGGGATGTTAAAATAACAACAAAAGTGGTTTTATACTTCCTGAATTACAGCCAGAGGTTAGGAAAAAAAAAACATATTTCTGTCTTCCCGGGATAAGTGGAACATATGTACAAATACTGTATAAATAGCTTTCTAATCATTGAATAGTCAATATCAGTTTAAATCTGCCTTTAGTTGAAATTAGGTCACACCAATTAATTAATAACAATTGTATTATGTTTATCAATGATTTTAATAGCTAGTTTGATCAATATTTGCGTCTCATTTTTACGAAATATTTCCAACAATCTTAATGGTTTGCATTGTAGTTTTTTTAACCTGATTTCCTGTCAAATTAAATCAAATTTACTATATTTTCAACCGAGTTTGAACTTAATTTGACATCCAAGATTCCCCAGGCAGAAGGCAGCAGTGTATTTGTGGTCAACAAAAAAAAAGAAGCTGTTTACATACATACAAATGCTTTGAAAACACGAGTTAAAATACCTTCTCGTCGTCTTCTTCCTCATCACCCAAGCCCATGTTCACCTGGAGAGAAGAGAAAGAGAGCGGAGGGTGACTTAAAGCGATCGGGACATGTGGGCATTGGAGCATTTTTAACAAACACCGAGTAATGAAATTTTCTTTGAGTACATTCACCCCTATTGGGAGAGGCTTGTTTCCATAGAGACTGCATCAGAGGGGTGACCTCACACAAAAGCACAGGTGATGGAGGGCCTTCCTCACAAGAGCACTGTCACACCAAAGCAATCTCATTTCTCCACAACATAACAGCAAAACAGAGCGAGGAAGAGGAAGAGAGAGAGAAAAAAAAAAAAACACGTTTAATTCGGATGCTGTTGCCTAGATCACTTTATATCAAGTCATCCCTGACCCCGACTGTGGCGCACGATGTGACATTGCCTGGGAACAGAGCTGTGTCGTTGTCGGCCAGAGGGTCACGCGGGGGGTGACAGAGTCCCTGCACTGGATTTGAGGGAGCGCCACAGCTTTAACATTGCCCAGGGACGGCGTGTTCGCCAGCAGCCGTAAACACCCACCCTGGGATGGAGACGTTGTTTGGTACGGGGTCGTGGTGGTAAAACGGGGGTGGTAAAAATGTGTGAACAACATTAACCTTCACAGACGTGGAGGGTAACACGAGACAAAGGGGAGATAATGCCGTGTTCTTGTGGCACATGTGGCCAGACCATATCAGCAGACTTTGTGTTAAAGAGATTAAATTCCTGGTGGATTTGTATGTTTTATTGAGAAACTAAAGACGGTGTAGAAAATTGTTTCTGCAGTTTTACAGCGGCATTATTTTATAGATTCTCACAATGGTTCATGGTTCAATGAAGACTATATTCAAGGCGGATGAATTAGCTCAAGATAAATGTGTCCGATAGAACAAAACATGTCGCGTTATTTGAGCTCACATTGTCTTCCGGGCTTGAATTGCAATACATTTTAGATTTCCCAAGTGGCTTTGCAGGACAGGATGGTGGACTGGTGGCTTTTGAAAATGTTCTTTCAATGAGTTTGCATCCGCATACTGCACTTTCATCGATATTCCAAAGGTTGCCGGTTGATTACTGAATTGTCCACCGACACATGAGCGTGAACGCTTGAGAATCTATCGCTGACCCCTGGAACCATTTGTGTAAGATTCTCATCAGGGACAAATCTTTGGCCCAACACAGAATTAACTAACTCCGAAAACTTAACATGGTCTTCTCCACATGGCCTCCACTGATGTCTGATCATCACTACACATGACACCGGTCCACAAGTGGTGCAACAAGGTTGGTTTGGGAAAAGGCAAAAATAAATTAACAGGAAGAAGAACAAAACTTGCCACAATTAGCGAGGTGTCTTTGAACGCATCGTGGCAGTTTTCCACGGTTTGAACTTTTTGTTTAGGAGACACATTCTGATTTAATATGATTTGTAAGTTAGCTAGATTAGTTAACATTTTTATGCTAAAAATGACATCTTTATTTCTGGAATTACATCCATATGACACCCTCACTATATTTATCCCTAACTGGATTTCTATTATATACTGTACCTAAAATTGTTAAAATGTTTAAAGTTAAAGGTATAGTTAAATCAAAATTCAAACTTCACAAATTCTCTACTATCATCTTAAAATACAGTATTGTTAATGGTTTTCCCGAAAACAATTATAATATAATGTTGAGCCTTCAATACAAGATGGACGTCACAGGCGAGCACCAAGAGGCAAGAGGGGTTTTAGGGTATTTAGGGGTTTCAATTAACAGTACCCCCGATTTAAATGTTATGTTTTACCAAGGCTGGGTGAAACCAAGCTATAGAAAATAATTAAACTCAAAAAATCATAAATCCCAGCAGCCTAACTCTCCTGTTAGATTGTCACTTTCGCTCTTGATGACTTGATTTTTTATCACAGATTCTGATTATCTCCACCTACCTGCACTTTCTTCTTCGCCTCTGGTGAACCCTTCACCTCATACCACCACCATTAACAAGAAGAGCTGATGCCATTCCATTCTCATTTCACTTCACTCCCATCTATCAATAGAGTAAACCTCACCACCGCCTTCATACGTGTGCAGCACTACCCTCACATACTTCTTAGATGCTTCTCATTAATAATGTGCTTCATGTGAATAACAAAAGTCAGTGTAACCTACCAGATCCTGGTTGGAGGTGGCTTTCAGTTTGGAGTACTGGAAGTAGTTCAATCCGATGAGCAGAAGCAGGAACAGAGGAAGCATGAACATCTCGCAGTTCCACACCGTCACCAGGAAAATCTGAGCAGGCAGAATATGATGGATTTAGTCGTGTTTTAAATCTCCCCGAGCGAACAAGATACTGTTAAGCTTCTGAGACTCACAGCTGATGGCAGCAGATTTGATTCTTTACGCTCTTCTGAGAGCCACAATTATTTTACAGTTTTAACGTCTTAAAGTATTATTACTGTACACTAAAAGCATCGCCTCGGCAGGATGCTGAGTGAAATCTGAGACTTAGCGAGTCCAGATATCCCACATTTTAACAAGCACATCAAATCCTCTATTCAAGAGCAGAACGGCTCACTGACGGGGCCACACTGGAGAGGCATTTGCAACATTTACCCCCTCCATGGCGAGGATACTGAGAAAAGCCAGGACCCCTCGTTGGAATAAGATGGATCACACTGAATGAGTAATCCCTCATAATTCTGTAAAGGAGTGTTGCTAAGCACGTCTCACAACACCCACTGCATTTCACAGCAGAGCACTAATTGGACGGCTGCATTTAAACCCATTTAGTGACACTCTAATGAGGGTCTGCGACTGGAAGGATCGGGAATGTTTGGGGAGGATCACACCAGCGGGTTTTTTTGTCGCGGCTGAAATAAAAATGTCCTCTGAATGCAGCCACCTCAAACTGACATTACGGGTAGAAATATGCCAAAATACCATATTGTAAATATAATAAAATACATATTTATAAGTAACACTTGTCTAATATATTTATACAAGAATATGAATCAACTTAAAAAGGTTAATACAAATTAATGAATAATTATTAGCAAGCGATTCAATATGATTAAACTTTGTCGCTAAATAAACACTTGTTAAATAGCTTACCACATAAAAGGATAACTGTTATGCAAATGTAGTTGTTGAATAGAAAATAGTTGAGAACAATAGAAACTTAGTTATAACCGTTACTGGTGCAGATGTCCACCTGCATGATGTGCTCGTCATTTCAATTCATGTCAGAAACTTCAATACATTTTCTATTATAAGATAACTAAGAACAGAGTTAATTGGTTAAGACTTGTATCCAACCCTAAAGTTTTGAGCAAAAATCCAGTATTCACGCATTAAAATAGCTCATTAGATTTACCCTTTTAAAACAACAATTATAATCACGTCGCCTGGGGATATTTTGATTTCATGGCGACAAAATGGTTCAAAACAAAACGTGAGTGAGTGCTTTTGTCCCTTTTCCAAAATTAAATGATTTATTCAGTATCTGTTATTCAACATTAATGTGAGTTTTTGACTGTGTATTCAAAGTTTAACTGTCAATCCTGCACTTTTATTATTTCTCTGCACTATTTAGAATGGTGTGGTAGGACTCAGCAGTCCCCGTTGGCTTGCCGACCATGGCAGCTTGAGTTGAAACAAACTAAACACCACAACCAGCATCTTATTATTGAAATAAAATCACTTTCCAACTCATTTTCTAACTTGATCAACACTCTTCAAATTGTGTTCTCCATCTTAACCTCTCCCAGTAAACTGATTGACAGTTTTAAAGTGAGGAACATGGGATTCATCAATGGAAAACTTTTCACTCAATGTACTATTTAAATTAATTCAATTGCCTCAATGAACATTTAGGAGTTATTAAAGTAAGAAACCAGCATAACCCCGGACACCTGCCTGCTCCGTGTTCAGGCAGTGTTACTGCAAAAGTGCTGCGTAAAGTTTTAAGATGGCCTTTGAATTTTCTAGATACGATAAACCAGTGACAGGTATTTGAAATATGCATATAAAATCCACTTGTAAACGACAAGCTCGTCATAAAACTTTAAGTCGATGTTCATGTTTTGTGTCGCACTAATTATGCGAGATCTACGAAAACAACGGAAAGATAACAACATTCTAAATTAGATTCATCCTCCCTACGTTCTGATCTTATCTACTTCTCTGAACCCAGTTGACAGTAGCAATGTGCCGGCTCAGCAGAAAGAGCTGGAGGCAACTTGGAGAGCAAACAATATGTTGGAGTTAACGCTGAGACAGGATGTGAAACGGTGTGGCCTTCAGGCCTCCATCGCAGCGTACTAAAGAGCAGACGGCGCCTGTCATAGCGGCCGTACGGTGTCGGTGATTGTTGCTCTGGGGGGCTGGTGTACCTACTGCCACGGCCAGGCCCAGGTTCAAACGGACCACCAGGGAAGGTTGAACGATGAGTAATGCGGACACTGGTGAAGCTCCGGCGCCCAGGGGTTCACCTCCTAACACGCGGTGCTAAGGTGACGCAGGATGCTCGCACGGTGGGCTGGTTACCGTTTACTCCGAATGAAACGGTCGCCATGTTCATCATAAGACCTAATTTGTTGAGCATGTGAAGCCGGCGAACTGCGGGAAGCGTCGGACAAATAAGGTAAACAATGAATATGCATGATGCGCTGCGGCGGCTGCGGCTGCATCTTTCCCCGAGTTATGAATAACCTACGTCACGTGTTGTCACCCCGAAATCCCGAGAGGCTATCGCAAAGCGACTCCTCTCGCCACCCCCCGATGGAATTCAGCCGGCTGCTGGACAGGTAAGCCTGTCATATTCCCCGGTATCCTCGGAAAAAAAAAAAGGGGAAGAGAACAGGCGGGGGGAATGTGCTGAGAAACTGACATGAGCCCAGCAGGAGCGTTGAACCCCCTTGCCCTCCCTGCAAAAGCTGCTACATTAACCACTAAAGTCTAATTGCTTGGTCTCTGTCTTCCTGTGCGAGTCAACAGAGGGAGCCAATTCATTTCCGCCCAGGGAGCCGGCAGAGAGAATCTGTCACAGGTATTCATAATCGCCCACTAATGCAAATTTTCTGCTCGCCGCGTTCTGGCTCGGTGGACAAGATAAAAAGCCTACAGAAATACAATGCCTGGTGTCTAAACTGAGTGCTTAAATGAGGGTATAAACCAAAACTGTCAGAAATATCTCCTCAAATCCTCCCTCACGGTTTTGTCAGCCCATGTGTTCGGGATCTACACGGGTTTTTAACACTAATAAAAATGATGGAGGGAAACATCTGGGTAGAGCTTGGATTCCTTCACTCAGGCGCACCGACTGAGACTCTGCCGTCAGATATCCTGCAGTAATGAGCAGAGGCAGGACTGAAACCCACCCCCCTCCCGCTGCTTCGGCCCCCCCGTCTCGTCACATTCCTCGGAGTTTCTGTGTAAAGGAGACAGAACTAATACTGAGCTAAGTGGTTTATGTTTTATTATCCACAAGACGAGTGATTAAGGGGAGAAGTCCAACCTCCAAGACGTCATTTTTTTTGTAGGGAAAAAAATCCACAAAAATTGTGACCACAGACACAGTGTTTTGGGGATTTTTTCCATCAAAAGTTTTTAAAAAATCTATTCAAATAATTTCAGGAGGCAACTTTTTGTATTTGTACCACTGACTCCTGGGTTACTTTACAAGGTTGACATCCTTTTCTTTTTGGCTTCGTTTTCTTGGCTTTTCAAAAGGTTCGTTTGAGTTTGTTTGTTACTGTCTGAAAAGATATATATATATATAGAGTATATATACTGTAGCTTACTTCAATAAGTAGCCACGCCCTCTTATCTACCAGATCATCAAGTCCATAAAACACTGAATCACTCACAACCACTGACTTTGTCATCTACAATACTGCCCTGCCCTCAAATTATTGCACATTCTCTTTTCATCTCTGCGTTTTATCTGATCCTCTGAAACCTACCTCGTCTTCCGTCTCAGAGAGTGAACATAGTCACTCCGAAGAAGGTCCCTTTTACTCCTGGACTCTGTCAATGTCAATAAGTTGGGATCATTGCTCCAGGTTACCTTAACAATTCAGGTCTTTGCCATGAAGGTTCCAGAATCACCTTACTTAGTGATCAATATACTATTGATCTTTTCGCTCCCTACTCTTCATTCATCCTTTCATTTCAAACACTCATTTGCTATATACAGTACTTCACACAACGGGCTGGGGACATCCTGAATTGGTCAAAGTTTTTTTTTCCCACTTAGCTAATGTTAAAAACTGTGTGTGTCTATGTGGGTGTATAACTTACCAACTTATGAAAGTGGGTAAGAATCAAGTAAGTTTGTAAGCCTCAACCCAGTTGGTTGAACATCTTGAACACCATTATTAACACCTAAAGTTATATAAAAAGGAACAAAAAGTTAACATAATATTAACAGTGATAATAACCAGAGCTGCTCTTACAATGTAAGGTAGGAACTGGTCTGTCACATCTTTTGCAACACAGTCAAGAGAGACTCATATATCCTGATATATTAAAATAGAGCAACGTTTCTTCTGTGTTTTTTTCTGATGAAGTTAATCTGTGAGCCAACATCTTTTGATGAGGAAAATGACGACTAATACATCTCACTTCCCAGGACCGGCTGAGAAAAGAAACACGATAAAGCGTTAACAACGTCAACAGCTTGTAATGGAGAAACAAGGAAACATGTCTGGGAGGAGACAAACTCCCTGGACAAACACCATTTAGCTGAAAAATGTCTGTATGATTATGCGTGAGGGGCGGGGGGGGGGCTGGGGAGCGAAAAAAAAACAATGAATTAATAAAAACTATTAGCACGCGGTGGCGGAGATGATGGAGATGCACTCTCCTTAGCCACCTGTAAGCACTCGCAGAAGAGGGCAGAGCCGGGCAGAGCAAGTCTGCTGGCAGAGGTTAAGAACAGCCTGACAGAATTGTTTTATAGTGCCATTAATATGATTCTACCAAGTGCATTCAGCGCCTTCTCATGCAGATCCCCTGGCCGGTGCAATCTGGCACCTAATAATAAAGCACTCAGCGATTAAAAGTGTGAATAAAATAACTTAAAGCTGAGCAAGCACGGCAGCTCCCGCCACCCGCAATCTCCTGGGAGGGAGGGAAGGGGGGGTAGAAGATCGTCTCAGGAACAAAGGGACAAAGACTTCCCAGATTCTTCCATCCTGTAAAATGATTAACTGTGCACAACCTTTTGGAAACCGCTCGTCAGAGAAGACTCCAGCTGCCAAATCCACTTTTATCTTTGCTCCGCAATAAAAGCATAACAAATATGAGCATCACAATAACTGCAGCGTTTATGGGAATATCAGATGTCGGAAAGCAAGACTATAAACCACCGGCAGTATGTCAAGATTAAACTCTGTTTATCCTTCAGGTGACAGTGTACTTTTTAATATCCCAAATCTACTTGAACTAAAGCAAAACAAGCAGCCATCTTGTTCACTACTTTGTTCAAAAGTAGCATGTCCACTGGGGCGCAATATTCAAACTGATGTTGGAAGTTTAAACCACAGATCAGTTCGATTATTAAGAGTTTAACTCGCATCTAAACTTCTCCTCAGATTCTTCTCTGTAACTAATAAGTAATACGTTTTCATGCGAGGTTTAGCGGAGTTAAATAAATAAATAAAAACTTTATCAGAAACAATTACTGCCATAATCCGTCACCTAAGACAATAATTATCTAAATTTTTGTTAAAATTCTTTTTAACAGACTTTGTTTACCAGCCCTTATTCAACCAACTTCTCCCACAATTCACAGCACTTGAGTCCAAGTCACTACGAGAATTAAATAGTGGTATTACAACAGTGCTAAACAATGGAAATAACAATTAGAGGTATAGTATGTCCTGAAGAAATCAAGAAACCTATCATATTCTATAATGTGTTTTGAATTAGGCCTATTGTTTCCATGCACACCATAAGGTATCATTTATCTTAACCATGAAGTCACTCAAATACAGACGTCTCTCAAACGATGTTCAAGTTCTAAGTAACAACAGTACTGTTCTTCCAGGCAAGGATTACACACACATCAGTATTTTGCCAAAGAAGAACAACAAAATAAGCTCTTCTATATTGTTTCTTCAAGCACTGGAGACTAGTTTGAGGGGGGGTGGGGGGGTTCAGGGATGTCGAGCATTAAAGTAGAAAACGCAGAGCAATGAGACATGTAATTTGTGTTGAGCGGGGCCCAGCACAGGGACAGGCTTTCAGGGGGTGTCAGAGGCAAAGGAAGCCCAGATAAGATTTCTCTTCAGGGCAGGTAGGGTGTGTGTGGGCAGCTCGGACGCTCGCGGCTACTGCTGAATAAATATTTCACATACGCTCAGCTCAAGTCTTATCGACTGGGGATGGGGAGACGGCATAAGGGGTTAGAAACAAGGCGCTCGGGAGAGAGCGCTGGAAAAGATTTTATTCTTCAATTAAGTCCTAATAGATTTCAAAGAAACTACCTAATCCAAAGTTAGAATTAAACCTTTTTTAACTTGCTCTTTCCACTGTTCATTTAAAGGCAAGAGGCAGAATATTATCATCATTTTAAAGTTAAAATTTTGTATTGGATAATAAAATAAAAAACATTTTAAATTCAAGAATTTGTTCGACTTAAGTCTATTCTTGTTATCCTGTTTATACATGGGTTGCATATATTATTAAATATAATAGGTATTACAAAATAATAACTCAGAACTAAAAAAAAGTTTTGTTTTATGTTGAATAATATATTTAAAAAAATATTGAATATTAAAATTGTTGTTGCTAAAAAGCTGCATTTAAAGTGGAAATAAATTCCCAAAAAGGGTTGAAATAATAGTTTGAAGTCTTAACAGCGTGTTCACTGACTTCCTGCGCTGAACTTTTAAAAGTATCTTATTGTACTTGGAGATTTTTGTGATTCCTGGACCTTTGAATGCAGATTTTTTTAACCCCCAAAACTAGTAAAACTTAATCATATTTTTCAATGTGTTAAGGACCACTTAACTTCAAAAAATGGTTACTCAGTTCTGTAAATGAAACCCATTTTTTAACCACATAATTACATTTCTAACCTCTTTTTTAATTTAGCAATGGAAGCATTTCATTTTAAAAATCCACAATGTTTTGTGTTAGTTATACTTTAAAGTAATGCAAAAATACAAAATGTGTGTTTTCACAGCATCACAAAGTCTCCACCACCACCAGTGTCAACACGGGCCCCATGGTGCCAGTCAGTGGTGGCTACACTGACCCGGCACGCCAGCGCCGTCCACTGCGTTTAATCCATGTCGGGAACGTTAACACCGAGCAACCTCCTGGGAGACAAATCTGCCATGTGAGCCTTTTTTTCTCCCCCTGCGAGGAGGTGGCGAGGGAGAGGCATGGACTCCCTCTCCCTGTCAGCTCAGCTCTCATGCAGGTTAACACACCGGGGCCGTGATCGGCTCCAGAGAGGCCACACACGGAGGTGGATGGGTCGACCCCTCGGCCGCCCGGGGAGAGGCCTCGTCCCCCGACTGTGTTAGATGGCCGGTATGCTGAGGGCTGTATCGTGATACTGCCCACACAGACGCACGACACACACCCAGGCAGAGAAATAACAAGAACAGATGCACCGGTGAAAACCCTCACAGGTGTTGAGCACATTTCGAGGAGTGTGTTACCGATCCACGCTGCTAAATAAAGACAATTAATTCCACCAACAGCTTGAAGTTCATCCTGGAATTTTTATTTCACTATTTTTAAGTTGAGTCACGGGAAGGTAATTATGATACTAAAATAGTTTTGAGACACAAATTGAAAAGTTGTTGGACAACTTTTACCCACCATTGAACACTGAATTGCTTCAAAAAAGTAGAACATGTTTCTTTCTTTGTTTGTGAAACCAATTTGAAAAGAGGTCTAAATAAATATTATGGAGGGACTACTGATAATTTACCACATAATTACATTTCTAATCGTTAACTCTTCAGCAACAGAAGCTTTACATTCTAAAATACTTCCACATTGTTCTTGGTCGCTCCTTTATTTGAATGGAAAGCTGTTTGTTTAACCTCAGATGACGCTATGAAAAGAAATAAATAAAGTCAGACTCGAGTAAAAGCTGTCGGATAAAACCACCAAACATGTCATCTAACAATAACACTTGCAAGTAATCACGACGGCAGATGAATAATTGATAAACAGACCCAAAAACCGACAGATTCCCACTGATGTCCGTGAGAATTCCCACATTCATGGGGATGGAAAGTGAAGCCCCCACGAGACCACGGGGACGGACTCTTTCAAGTTGTGCTGTGTGAGAAAACAAGTTGACAAATCGCAGGCTTTCTTGACACAGTCGAAAAACACAACAAACCAGGAGATGTAAAAAAAAAAACCCTGACGCTTGATTATGGCTTCAGATCTGTGCACAGGTGCTCACTGGAGACCTCTGCAGCCAGATCTGACCTTGCCCTCCTGCGGGGAGTTTCTGTCAGACGTCCACCAAAAATGTGCCAGTTGCAGCTGCCAGGTGTGTCCGCAGCCGCACCGCATTAAACATTCATCAAACGTCATCTTTACAGCGTGTGATGGGATTCAATCAGCATTTCAGAGCCTGTCACAGCCACGTGTCAGGGAAGGAAAAAAAGCCTCAAATCCAGGTGACAGTAAGGTAAGTTTAAGTACTTAAATACTTAAAAAATGACAGCCTGGCTTGAAATCAGCATTCAAATTTAAATTATCCTCTTTTTTTTTATCCGTTTCATCAGAAGAAAAAAAAACTTCTGAACAGATTAGCTCGCTCGGGTAATACTTGCTCCTTTAGCCTCCTTTCAAAGAAACTTGTGCTCAGAAAAAGGAGGATTTCATGACAAGTTGTTCCTGAAGGGGAAAGAAAGTGATCTCCCTCTTGCGTTTTGTACGGTGCAGTAGCGCCATCTACAGGTGCAAAGTGTGCCTGCCGCAGAGAACTCTGAGTGACCCCTTCCGCAGTGATGTATAGCACATTTATCTCGCTTGGTCTTGCTGGAAAAAAAAAAGCACATTCAAAGACCATTATTTCATGAAGATTTGGAGCTGTCACACTCGTCTCTCTTTGAGAAAGGAAACTGTTGTCAAACTTGAGCAACATCCCAGCCTCATTACTGTAGTGTAAACAATCTGAGGGGAGGAAAGAAAACCCTAAAAATTCCTTGTTTGTATTTCCGTTTGCTGATTAAAATGTTTATGAGCATTCGCCAGGAGTTTGTTTACATGTGTGCGAACGCTTCCCCTCTTTCTTGGTGGCGTGATATAATTAGACTATTTTAAAACACAATGATGCAAACAAACACACTGTGAAGAGCTAACCCTGGCGGATTCTTTTTCGCAACACTGTGACAATAAGAAACACCCCATAAACCAAACATGACTTTAATCCTTCAAATCCTCGCTCGTATGTTTTCCCGGAGACAAAAACTTTCCCCCTGATTTGAACAATTTGCCAAACAGCAGATTTTCTTCCCACATTTCCTTGGTAAACATGAACCCTTGTGTGAAAATTTGAATAACAACCTCTTCATAATGCATACGTGGATCTACATAAACAGGATAAAAACACAGGCAGGTCAGGCAGCCGGCCTGTGGGACTGAGTGATATAATGGAGTATTCCTGGTAAAGCACTACGCCGACATCCCGCAGTCCCTGTAGAAACCACAGCGGCGGTAATGCATTACAGGATGTATATGGTGTAAAAGGGAAGCGCTGGTCTGCCTCCTTGATAAATAATGTATCGTAATGTATATTAGAGCTACAAACCCACACAACTGCGGCGTTTCCTACCGACAAAGGCCCGGAAAAAAGTAGACAGTGGTACCATAATTATGCTCATGTGAGAGGCCATCTGTCAATGTCGCCAGCGGTTACCTTATTACCACTGCCTAAAGATATAAAGATAGGAGCGGGAGCTGCTTTCATTAAGACACACAGTGGTGCGCTGAACTAACTTAATTGCACGAGATGACAAGGAGGAGGCGCCGCTCTGTGCTTAGTATGATCGCGGTGGACAGAGAACTAGAGAATACCTCATTAATAAAGGACACAAAGATATAGATCAATATGTTCAAAAGTACATGTAAAAAATGTATATTTGCAGGACTTTAAATCAAAGTGTCTTTTATTTGTTCGGTTTTTTGTCTTTTTAGTCCTTAGTCTTTAAACATTGATCTCGAAAAGTGTGTTCGGTCAAATATGATTTGCAAACACTTGCAACCAAATATTTGGTCAATCTGCTGGGAGTCTAAAGTTAGTGGAAAGTCAAAATGGCAGATCAGGGATGATGAATTGTAGTGATGTGTTGATGAGGCCTCATAAAACAGGTGATTTTTAGAATCCCTTATTTGTCCCGCAAGGGGAAATTCGGTAGTGCTTTTGACAGCCATTCACACATACTGATGGGAGTAGGCTGCACACCTGCGCCAAGTCTACCATCAGGAGCAATCAGGGTAAAGTGTCTTGCTCAGGGACACAAAGACACAAGCTTGTCTGGAGCTGGGATTGAACCTGCAACCTTTTGGACTGCAGGCAACCACTCTACCATCTGAGCTATGACCTAATGATGAGTGCCATCTAGTGGCCATTCAAAATTCAGACACTGTATTGTGATAACCCATCATTTTTTTTTTTTTCTAATGGTGCTTCACTATTTGGGGTTGCATTCATTTCCATCTAGCCAAAGAACAAAGTACTTGTTTAAGTATCCAGGAAGAAAAAAGAAACAAAAAAGGAATTTCTCTCTAATGTAAAGTGAGAATTTTTAACTTTCACAGGTAACTCAAATCTTAATGGAGATGTAAAGGAATCATATTGGGCTACAATTCAAATGAAGTACTTCATAGTGGAACACTACAATATTAGTCGCAACCATGCCTCCTTCAGAAAGCTCCAAAAAGCAGTGAAAAGGCACATCACGGCATCAATGAACAAAAGTAATTTGAAAGCTAAAGATCTATAAAGTAAAAAAATAGATGAGATTATTATCTCTTACTGTGGTTGAGAAATCTCAGATGAGGTAAAGGAAGTATTGGCAGCACTATTCAAATACTTTGGGATGTTACAACCGAGTAAAGCGTTTTGGAAGGGTGCATTTAAAAACCTGTATCTAACCGAGAATAAGTCACAAATCATATCCTTCGTAAGCCCACTCTTGTGACTCTTCAGACTTGAAACAACACCGTCGATTCCAACATACTCCCTTGAAGTATAAATCATCTTTTGTACTATCAGGGGAAAACTTCTTGGTTCCAACCGTGTTGTAGAATGTAGCCTGGACCAGATTTATCCCAAACACCATCAAAGGAGTCAAAAGGTCTCCGTGTTAGTCCGACATTTGTTGCGCACTTACAGCTTTACTTACACTGATAACACTGGATGTGAGAAACCATGAAGTGTTATCATACAGCTGGCGGGTTTATTTCCGGACCTCGGTTGTTTACACTGAATGTTTCCATAAACATTTGACTAACAAAAAAAACTACATAAATAGTCTTAAGATACATTTGGTATTTACAGACGAAATATTAATCAACAACGCATTGTCGTAGGATTAAACAAAGATGAGGATAAAACCATTTACTGTAAACCTAATTAAACAAACAGTTATAAACAACACAAGGAGGATTTAAATTACAATAAATCATAATAAAATGGAAAATGTAAATATATGAAACAAAACGAATTATGTTCATTGAAAAATAATACATTATTCAAATGAATAAATACTCAGGAAAGATAGGTAAAAGTTAATGTGCTTGTTTTGAATATAAACAACATTTCGCCTTGATTTTAAAGTCTTCAAACACTGCAACTATTCTTTAAAAATATTCACAAACTTCTATTTTTATTTTTAAAATATTCCATGTTATAGTCAGTAAAAAATAACGGCTTATATATTGTAGATCCATCAACTGACTTCAAGATTTAGTGATTCTGAAGTTGAAAACTAGCAACATTCTTCCAAATCTTATATTTGAGCAGTTGTTTTTTCCCCTAGAGCCACTTTTCCTCAGATAATAAGTCAAGCAAACATGACAGCAGCGCGTCAGCGGAGTGTATTTTGTGTGCAGCACTACTAAACAGCGGGGCGAGCAGAAGTGGAAATGAAAGATTAGAGAGTGCCACCGCACACCTCCATCACCTGCAGAGGATCTAATTATAGGTGGGAGAAGATGGCCTCGTCCCGCTGACCTGTCACCTGTCAGTGAGCCTCTGCTACTATCCCTCCTGCCTCAGATGCTGCCCTATCTTCCTTTGTGTATCGCACCCTCGACCCAAACCGTCTCTCCGCTCCCTCAGCTCCAACTTTCTTTTCCCAGATAGCAGCCTGCCTCTCCTTCTATCCTCGTACAATCGCTCGCATTGTTCCTCGTCTTCCTGTCTGTGTGTCTTGCTGTTTCTAAAGTCTGTGATACATTGAGCCTGGCCGGTGCCTGGGGGGATTTGCACCTCAGGATCAGTGAGAAAGGCTTATAGAATACACCAGGTATGAATTGCATGTCATCCTGAGACAGCGCAGACAGAAGAAAAAAAGGTGTTGAAAGGGGAGTTCTTCACACACCCTGTCTGTGACCGCGTCCTCACCCTGACACGGCGCTGGCAGGGCTTTCATGGCGAGGGTTCGCTCTTAATCATGACATTACATGTGCGCGGCTGACGCAGGGATTCACCGGGTGATTTAGGATTATTTAAGATTAGGACCTCAGATCAAAATCGCCTCATTAAAAACATCCAAACACAGACATTTAAACAGGGCCTCAAATCTCAGAGGGAGAAAGTCACTCCGCTATCTGAGGAAGCTGAGCCCTGGATCGTCCTTACACCGTCCCGTCCCCCCGCCCAGGGTTAGGGGGCTTTGCCAAGAAGTCAGACGTACAAATGCCCCAACCTCACACTTTCAAACACACTCTGATGTCATCACAGGAGAAGCAAAGCCAAGTGGAGTTTGATTTAGCGGATAAAGAACTTCTATCACAAGCGATGACACAAAAAGCAGCCGCTTGCTTTCCCAGGGAAAGAAGAGGGGAGCGGGCACGGAGGAGGGCTAAACTTTCTCACTCACGGAAAATCAAAGCGATGACTTCGGGTTGCAGTGAAATGGGACAAAACTTGTTCGCCCTAAAGGCTCAGAGAGACTTCATTAACACGAGGCGCTGACTTACCAGGAAGGCTATTAGACTCCTTTGCGTGCTTTCCCATTGAAAGCAGCTTTTAATGTACTGTAACGTGTACAGAACTGCTGTGCTGATTTTTCGAACCCGGTATATATTCCTGGCCAGAACCTAATGGGAGATAATTTGGAGAGAAAACGCGGGTTAGCATCTTTGATATAATGTTTATGACAGCACAAAGAGCTTCACAGTCCAGTTTTCCGGATTGTAAAGTCAAATGTTAAATAGGGTAATTGAACACTACTTTGATTTTTTCACTTTATTAGCTTCATCTAACAGGGAGTTGTTTGCTCAGAACTATCGTAGAAGTGAAAACTTTTGGGAATGATAAGAAATAAAGAGGTTTATGAAGTTCATTACTAGATCCCAGCTACTTAGGGCAGGAGGCAGATCACACAATCCCACAAAACATCCAGAATCATCAATAAACCTGTATGATTTTCTGAGTGGGGAGGAAATCTGAGTGCGTGAAGGAAACCTAAACAAGCACTAGCAAAACAGCCCACTCAAAACCTGTTTAAACTTGAGTCCTTAATGTTAGCATTAGCATTTAAGATTCATAAGAATTTAGATTTAGAGGGGTTTAGGTTTGGAGTCTTACATTACATTAAAAAGTAGTTTTACATTACAGTCCCTTGAGTAATTAAGATAAGAAAAAAAGAAAATTGACATATAATATGTCAACTTAGATCTCCTTCTAATGTCTAACTAATTATACTAATAACTAATAATCACAACTTATAAAAGTATCTTTTAAAAATATATATTTTCTCACCAACCTTTTTGGAAAACTTGACATTTTCTTCTGTAAATTTTTCCTCCTTGGGTTGGAATGTTTTGATCCCAGCTCTGACCTAAACACAAATAAGGTGTCAAATAAAATAGGTGTTAAAAATCAATAGAACTGTACCTTATTGTAGACAATCTCTAGAGTCAGGGTGATGGTTCCTTTAGACGGGCCACTCAAGTCCTCTTTCTTTAAGAACAGAATGATCTGCTGGTCATTCTGGATCTGTTGAAAGGAAACACGTTTTTTTGTTGAAGTTTGGTGCCACATAACAAAGATGGCGTCCTCTGTAAAGAATTAATATTACTGGCTGAAAGACGACATCAGCGTGCATTGCTAGTAATGAGAAACTCACAGTGAGTAAAGGAACTGCCACTTTCCCCAAAACATTTGCTGCTTTGTCTCCATTTTCATCCATAACCGTCAACTCCACCACATCATGAATGTCTTTAATGGGACTGAGGATGAAAGTAACAGCATTTAGCAATAAGTGAACTAAAGTTTTTTTGCTCTCACTTCCACAAGTCACACGTACAAAGTTAGGGCTTTACTCCACTCGGGGTTGACAGTTTTGTAGATGGTGTGTGTCTGCAGTTTGCTGTTTCCCAGCTCGATGATGCAGAAAGGGTTGCTTTTTCCTGCAAATACATCATTTATGATTCAGAGAGACGGATTCTTTCAAAGTGTCGCTGACGTTACCGTTCAGGTCTGTAGTTGGAAGATCGTTGGCCTTTATGACCTTCACCTGGAGGAAGCCGACATCCCCCACACATCTGTAGCTGTTCTTCAAGCTCTGAAAGTCACATGTTTACACTCTTGTTATTGAAACACATCAACACGCATATTACTATTTAAATTCATGAACACGTATCATCGGTGGAAGAACAAAGTTTTGTTTAATTACACAGTTGGTGTTCAAAATACAATTGTCTTTGTGTAGTACAAAATATTGTATTACTGTATCATAAATCCTTATTATCTTAAATTTCAAAAACCAATAACTTGTTAAGGGCCTGCCAGGATTTATTGAGATGAAAATAATTTTCCCTGGGCAGCTTTTCAATCGTCATTTTCTTCTCTATGCAAAAGTCTTATGTCTTGCGATACTCAATACTTCATGAAACCTCATATGAGGTATCATGATACAGTGTCTTTATTTTGAAAGGGCCACTACATCTCACTCTGCATTAAATAAGTGATTAGAACATTATAAAACATTCTTAAATAACTAAATCTAGAGTGCCATCTAGTGGCAATATCAAGTCACCGTATTATGATACCTCATCAGCTGTTTCATGAAGCCTCAACCACCCACCACGTCCTGTTATCCATCTGCCAGGTGTTGTGAATGTAAAAAGGTAGTAAGAAGCGTATCATATTAATGTATAAAAGGCTAAATAAAATATTGTTTAATTGTAGAAACAACTTAACTAAGTTCTGAAAATAAAACTAAAATAAAATAAATATTTGTATTCAGGTTAAGGTGTTAAGATGAGAGGAAAAGGTTAATAATATTGGGAGGGTAACAAAAATTGATATGATTAAAGGGTTCTTTTTTTTATTTTATAATACAATTATTAGAAAATAAACTCCAATTATATGTATTATAAAAATAGATTGGAATGATTGGAAAATTGGATTATAGTGAAATCATTTACAATGAACTTTTATTAAAATAAATACATAAATACATAAAATACATAAATAAGGTAATATTGTGTAAAATAATGAAATTAATATTTTGTGCTGAAATATAAGTAAGTGAATTTAACAAAATAGCCAACATTGTAGTTGAAATTCAGCTCAGGAAAAAGGAGCAGCAAGATAGTGTTAAAATATTTGGAAGGACGTTAAAAGCTTAAACAAGTCTACAGCAGACGTTTTAATTGCACATAAAAGAGAAACATAATTCTCACACGAGTTAATGAACAGTTCCAGTGTTTCCTGCTCAAGTGCAACGACGATCTGTTCTAGTTGTCCACGTATGAACTCAACCTGTCATCAACTCACTCCAAAAGACTCACAAATTTCTCCATTATGGTTTTCCTCTCTTCAGATTTCTTCAACATGGCCGTCCCGATGTCCGAAATGGAGACGCCCCAGCAGGGTCGCAGGGTGACCAGAAACACCAGCCTGCCCTTTCCTGGGTCCAGATCATGAGTGTAGAGCTGCCGCTCATTATCGGGGAGTCTTGAGAGGTCGACCTCAAATCTGAGACACAAGAGGAAGATGGCTCCGGTGACGCTGGAATAAGGTCAACCGGTCGTGCGGTGGAGACCATGTGAGCAAAATTAACAGCGCCGGGCAGACCATACTCACATTCCCCACGACTCTTCTGCCTTCCTGCCTCTCTTGGAACACACCTCCACCTGCAGAGGCTCCTGGTTATCTTCAAACTGATTGAAGTCAAAGCGTTCTCTCCACTGGGGGTTGGCCTGAATGCAAAGGTTCTGGGGGGAAATGAAGACACGGGTTCAGCTTATACGACGGTGTTGAAATCCCACACACACACACACATATTGAAGGTAATGTCAAGTTTAATGCATTATCAGACTGAGCAGCTTCGGCCTGACAGGTGGATTAAGCCCTCATTCGGTCCGACTAGAAAGAGGCAGAGAAGGAGAGGTGTGTGTTGAGCGCGCCTCTCATTGTGTGCGCTTGTATGTGCACACGTCAGTGGCCACGCTGGGATTGTAAACACTGACAGCTTCCAATTAGAATCAGCTTTGTTCAACAAACAAACAAACACGCGGCGAGGAAAGCGGAGGGGTTTACAAAGAAATGACACGGCAACACAAGACAAGCGCGGCGCCGAATCGTCAGGGGGGCGGCCAACAAGTACAGGTAGATGAGCAGGGCATGCTGGGTATGCAAATGAAGGCAATGAAGCCCAGCACCCGAAGCAAGAGAGAGAATTGAGTGGCAGCCTCGCCCGGTCTAATGAGCTGCCTCTGCCATGGCCCAGTGAGCCAAGGTGGAGGTGAGTCACTGACAGGCACCTGCTGAGGGGGGGAGGAGTGGGGGAGTGAGAGGTGAGGGCAGGGAGGGAAAACTTGGAAGTGAAAAAGAGCAGACATGAGGAAGACGGAGACTCGGGGAAGACATAAACTTTTGGAACCTTGCTCTTGTACTTCTGATCGCAGAGGCGGTAGCGGACGAAGACGTCTCCCTGGCCGTGCTGCGGCAGATCCTGTCCTTCCACCAAGGTGATGGCAAGAACCCCGGTCCACATCTGGTTCCTCTGCTGACTCCTTTGCATTTCTGCTGGCCGCGGAGATGGCATCGCTTTCGGCTGCAGAGCGGAGAGTAGTTTATTTATGACAAATGCTTTGATTGATCTATCCATTTATTTAAATGATTTTAACAAAAGCCAAAACAATGAGTAAACATCAAAGGCAATCTTTGTATGCGTCTTTCTTTGACCTAAAGTCAAGCCTTACTTATCACATCCTTTAACACCAAAGCTGAACATTTACATGTAGCAAAAATACGCTCCAAATTAGAAAATTAGTCCGAAAGTTGTTTTATTTAAGTATAAAGGCTATTTGGGGAGTCTCATGTAAGACCATGCTGTGGCCGTGAGAGAGTGAAATGTACACCCAGACTGCTCAGTCCTACAACACTAGCCAAAGAAAATAAATAAACAAATTGGCAGAAAAGCTGAGTAATAAAAGGCCAGCAGTGAACTTTAACAATGCCACGGGTCACAGGACTCTTTGCACAAATAAATTACCCCGACAAGAATTGACACATTTATCCCTACAGACTTGATCAGGGTTTAAACTTGCATGTCTAATTTTTTTGGGCGAGATTGAACCCAATATGAAGGTTTAATAAGTTATTTTATTGATGCATCACAAATATAAGTTTCACTAGTCAGGAGTATAAAAACAAAACTGTATCTTACCAAAGTTTAATACATTTCATCAACCTTATTTGTAAGAACCAAAAAATAAAATGCAAATATAATCTTATTTCATCAAACTTTCAATAGTGTCTTACTACACAAGCTTTGATTGGCTATGCTGCCAGTACAGATGACTTATTTTATATAAGCCTTCGCTCGTCTCTCTCACTTCCTATCTTGCAAAAAAAAGCCTCTCTACCCTTGAACAAACTTAAAATTTGAATACAAAGGTCAAATTCAAGCTATGAAGTAATAAATCTGTACTTGTTAAGAATTTCTTACACCCTTTATGTGGCATTAACATTCAGGATTTTGACTATCTGGTTGTCACTTTGTGTATACGTGTCTTTTATTAAGTCTGTCATCAATTAGTCCATTATTTGGAAGTAATGAGGAAAGTCCTTGAAGCCGGTCGAAAATGTCTCCAGCACAACATCACCGTGTTATCGGGTTCATGCCGAGAGCTTGAGGTTCTTTGTAACGCTCTTACAACTGGGTTTGATCTGTCGCAGGTGTTTAATGACAGAGGCCGACATCATATAACTCCGAGAAGTCCTACATTTCCAGAATAACAACCATTTATCTTTTTCCTCTCCCTTTCTTCTCCAAATAAAAAATAAGACGGGCGTATTTGAATTCGTGGACGTCCTGTCTTCGGCCCCCTCACGCCGACAGAGTGCAGGAAAATAGGACAAAGGTTTACACAATACTGTACATCTCGGTTGGAGCGTATTAGCACATCTCTTTTGACAGGAAAGCCACATCACAGAGGCTCCCAGAGTGCGAGGAGGAGCGGGATGTCAGCGAGCAGCCAGATGTCCCCGGCGGTGACAGTCCCACTCATCACAGGCTCGCAGACTGAGTGTGGGGAGGCAGGACACTTGGCATACTGCACCAGGGACAGCAGGCGGCAGTGAGTAATGATGCAAACCACACAGTGCACTCATCATCACATTATGCGAACATGCAGGCTTGTATCAGGGTTTGCTGCATCTTAGCCCATCGTTCTCGTTTGGAACCAGAGGAAGTGTTCTTCTATGGAGGCTGAAACCAAAATGCCGGTATCTTAAACTAACAGCACGACTGTACATCATTAACTACATTAAAAGATTTCAAGTGGTTTCAACATCTTCCTCAAAGGTTACGAGATGAGTTTGGCAATTGGCCCGAGGGCCACGTCATTTAATGTGGTCCGTTGATAGATGCCATTGATAGAAGCTAAGCTAAGGAACAGAGACTTCCAAAAACTGTAAAACTGAGATTGAAGGAGTGGAATTTGATGGAAATAGATACCATTAAAGAGAGTTTGGTAAATGTTAAACTTGTTTTTCCAGCAATCCAAGAGATTTTTGACCCCTTGTGTGGTTGAGTTTTAACCCCTGTTGTACACAGTCACAGGCTGCTAATAATAAGAGGTTTCCTTCCTTGTTTTAATGAACTCTTCCTGTAACACTTTATTTAATCACTTAAAATTAAAATCTCCATCACAGCAGGAGTGCAGCCAATTAATTAAATGCATTAAAACTAAAAAAAAGGAACACCTTAGTGACCTCTGGAAAATACAGTCATGTTAAAACATCATCCAATCGTTTTAAGCAGCCCATTTAAAATGACTGGATGTTGAGGTGTCAATCAAACTCCCCTTCTGTGCATCAATGCCATGAAGTTATAACTATTTGGAACATTCTGAACAGAAAGTACTTTTTTGACCTTTAAATAAGCAGCATGAACCACAATGTTTTGAACATGATCCACCCCACTTTAAACGTAACTTAATGCAAAGATTATAACATAAAGAACAGAAAATATAGTTGTTGTTTTTTTACTAATATAATTATAGATTAAAGGGTTAAAGTCGTCTTCCCAAACTAATGGAAAAGTAAAAACATGTTTCTCAACATTGACACAAGAAATTTTCACAAGAGATCAAAAAAAATATTTGAATCTTCCAAGACCCTTTCTTCAGACTCTCCTCCCATAAGAAAAGCTGACTGCAGTGACACATCCAATCATTTTGATGTTTCATTTAAAACTATCTTTTCACAGTGCTCTAAATTCCACAGATTACACTCAATTTGTGCTAGAGAAGGCGTGTCAAGAATGTCTGGCTGAAACCTTGCAGCCATTAGTCAGATTTCATGTAGTCCACGGTCTCTGTTATAAACTATAATTCAACCAGAGAATGTAAAATACCCTTGTTTTAATTGTAAAAACTGTTTTTCTGTCATTTTTTTTATGACAATATCCTCAGTCTTAAAACCTTCAAAGTAAAGCTTCTGATTCTAAATGCCAATTCCTGAATACCTAAAACGTGTTTTCTCTCTGTCAGTTAAAAAAATGCCAATTTTGTGTGAAATAAATACTATTTTGTATAGACCTTCTGAATGAGATAACAGTTGGTAGGATGTAACTATGTTGTGCTCTAGTTGGTTTTCCAAGTGATACAGCACAGAATAAAAAAGTAGTGTGGTTTCCCTTTCAAATAAAAAACAAACAAAAGTGCATTTGTTGCAGGTTCTAATAAAACAAGAAACCGTGTGTAACCCGATCCCCCCGTGCACAAAGACACTTAATAAATACACAATGTCTAATCTCGTGCGGAACACTCCAAAGAAATTCCCTTGTACAACAGCATTTTCCATTTGGCTTATCTATATCCACGAAGGATCCGAAGCAAGACTTCCCCCCGTGGAAGGTGTAAGATGTTAGAACCAGTCTGTAAAATTGTATTTGAGTTTAATCTGAGCGGTGAGAAAATCCTGCCTCTGACCATTCTATCAGGTGGGACTCCGAGAGAGAAAGATAGAGAGCAAGAGGGAGGGAGGGAGTGAGGGAGGAAGAGGGGGGCCGGGGGGGTCTAGATATGTTTCCAAAGTTCCCATGAGGCCATGCAGTGACAGGCCAGGGCTGTAAAAACAAACAGCGGAGAGGTTGTGTCGAGTCGGCTGTAATTAAAGAGCCGGGCCCGTAATCTGTTCTAACCTCTTTGATTGGCCGCCTCCTTCGCCTGCCCCGGCGTCGCCGCTTCAAACGGGCCGGAGCGCCGACTCCCCTACCGCTCCGGCCCCTCCTCTTCAATTCGGGGGGTCACAACCCACGTTGCCAAACCGATCCAGAGGGGATCAAAGCCCGTCTCAGGGACCTGAATTAACACGGAATACCACAGGCACAGCCCTATAAATATCAGCCCCTTCAAAGGAAAGAGGAACAGAGGGAGTGGGAGAGCGATAGAAAACAGGCCTCCGCCAAGTCATCCCAAGTGTTTATCTTGGACACATTTCTATCTCAGCGGCCAATAAAACAATTCCACTTAACTGTAAGTGGCCCCCAAAGAGGGTCTATTCCTGGTCCTAAAAGGGCTGTGCGATTGCTTCCATATGGTAGGACAGCATGATGAGCTCAGACCCGGGTCCATTTGGCTGGTACCTCAACACTGTCCGTCCACAGCTGTGATATTACTTCCTCACATCTGGGTTATTGCCCACCGTGCCTGGGAATTATCAGGCTTGCCGATCTTAGGCATCCCGCACTGGCAACATGCCTCGAACAGCAGAGCCCCCCCCTGCCGCCCCCCCTTCCGACTCTCTCCCTGCCTGATTCTCCCATGCCCCCCCCCACCCTTCCCTCCCCCTTGTTTGAAACACTATCACACAGCATAGTTTCACTCGGGCACTTGCCTCATCTCTGAGGCGGTAACACCGAGGGACGAGAGCGATGTTCTGTGGAAGAGGAGCCGGGCGTCCGCCGCTGCCAGCATAGGTGTTAAACGCAATAGGCTATTGTACGTTTTTTTTTTTTTTTTTCTCAAATTGAAGGATTGTTACGTTGTTAAATTAGCGGCGTGACTTAGGCAGCGGAGCGTTGTGCACATTCCCATCACACTTTCCTGCCTCCCTTTGAGAATCTTTAACCATCTGTAACGGATAAACCAACAGCGTGTATGAAAATGGCTTCATTTGCTTGTCATCTCATTTCAAATTGAGATTGTCTACTGGACCATCAAGAGACTGAACACTGGCAGCTGTAGAGACTACATAGGTGTGAATACAAACCCACTCGCCGCAGTCCCAAACATCAACCCACCTATTTCTCTCTGAATCTAATTACAGCTGCAACAGAAGCGGGGAAAGAATAACACTTGAGAGGAGATGGAACTTTTGTTTACACCCGAGCCAAACACAGCTTTGTCGTCTCATTTCATAGACTCCGTCAATATTATTATTTAGGTTTTTTGATTAAAATGGAATACGTTTCTTTACTGAAAATGATACTATTGAAAATAACTAAAGCGACTGAAACCAAGGTCTCCTTCTGAGCCACGTCAGGCTTTGTCTCCACATAGCACGGTGAGATACTGCCCCCAAGTGTTGGACTCGAACACAGAAGCTCACCTTGTTTTTCCTCGGCGCCCATCTCTGTGTGGAGGAAAATCATTCTGATTAAAATGATATCTTCTTTGATCTGAAGCTTACAGTGAACTCACAGGGCTCCTTTTGATGGTCGCGTCGCGAAACATCAGGCAGACGTCGACCACCACGGCACCCATGTCGTCCTCCTTACTCCGGGGATCGTCCAGGCTCAGCTCCATTTCATAAGTCCTGAGCAGAAATCAAAGTTCAACCAACTACTAACCGAATTATCTCAATCGCTTTTGACCGATCATTTTATGAATCGGGATGAAACTAATGTTGAAAAAACAATTTATCATTAAGCTATTTTTGTGACGTTGACTTTGTTATGTAATCATCATCTACGATTTATTGTTTTCAGCTCGGAAGGCACTGACTTTTATGGATGTCACTTCATAAAATATCACCACATTAAAATTAAATAGTTTTCCATTTTATACTGTTTGATATTGTAGCTTAATGTAATCTCTTAAACCACCAAACACGTAAAATACTATATTACACTTTACATAAACAGTCCTCGAATTTGTTTAACCATTTTAACATTTCAATTTCTTTATTCCTAAAATGTTTAACATACTTGTAGAGGTCCAGATTTTTGAGGGAAATGCTGCTCGCGCCCATGAATTCATCAGCTGTCCTGTTCTTGTCGTACACCTGTGATAAAAATAATAAATTAAAAACACAATTAAAAAAAACAGGGAGCAGTGATGAATTCATTTTCATCTCATTTATAAATGTAAAATTGAAAATTCTAAATGATAAATAATTGGAAAAGTTTCATGATTGCATTGTAATAATGTAATTATGTTAATAGTGCATTTAATATTGTATTTTAACCATAGCAAAAGTTAATAGAAATGTAAACATATAATTTAATAATCTAATCGAAATATAAAGTTCAAAAAGTGTTATTCAGATCAATAATTGTAATAGAAAATGTATAGTAATTGTATCAGTGTTTCATCTCAGTGTTGTGGTGGGAATTAAAAGGTGTGGTGGCGAGGCTTCCTACCCGAACTTCCACCGCGTGCTCCCTGTCTCTCAGCGCGTACGTGAACGACTCGTTCCATCGTGGACTCAAGTTTTTATAAACGACTTTGCTCTTGTAAAATTGCTTTCCCTCCAGTTTGAACTTGACGTACGGATCGCTGGTGCCTTGAAATAATAGAGAGAGAACACACATCATCAGATCAACGTCGCACACTTTCGCCATTATATCGTGGAGGTGGAGGAAAAGTAAAAAGATTGAGCGAGGGAACATATTGTTATTATTATTATGAAGAGAAAAAAAAATGAGAGTGTGTATGACAACACACTGGTGAACACACAAAGTACACGCTAACACTCCCTTCCCCCATGCTGGTGGTGTGAGAGACTGAAATATGTGAGGAGGAGCTGCGCCCCACACATGGCAAAAACAGAGGGATGTAGCTGTTTAATTGTGAGCGAGAAGAAACACTCGCCAGCATGAGGCGACCAGAAACCAAAATCGAGATGCAACCGGTGTTAATCTCCCAAGCCTGTTAAGAAAGTCTGTCTGTGTGTAAGGTGGGGGTGTGGGACTCCTTTGTTTCTGCAATTGCATGCAGATTGGCCAAAAAAATGAAAGCCAGTCCCATGCCTTCATTTGTATAGAGGAATAAAGGGGTGCTTGAGAGTGCCCGCGGGGAGGCTTGAATCACATGACAAAGGCCCTGTGGGGATGGGTTGTCAGGCCTGTCAGCGCCCCACTCCAAATGAACATCTCGCAAAGGCAAGGCAGGACCCACAGCAGCTCCACCCTGCCAGCCCGTGACAGGGAAACCTCCAGGCAACTTGACAGGAGGAGAATGTGGCAGCTCGTGAGGAGAAAAGCTCTGGCATGAGTGAAAACGGTGACGATGGAAATTAATAGGAGGATAAAAAAAAGAAGAGGCAAGAACAAAAAAAACGAGCGGGGGGGCTGGTGGCTTTCAGAATACTCGGTGACAATGGAGAGCGTTGGCGAGCCTTTCGGACCAGTGGCGATTGTTGGGCAAACAGAGGGGCATGTGGGGATCGCATCTTGGTGCCATCTTGTCACGGAATGTGAGGTCTCAACTAGGCCCGGGTCAGGGTTTTTTTTTGTGCTGGGGGGTCTGGTGCCACCAGTGCGGGCTCAGAATGACTGGACTATTAAGATGAGTCAGCAATATCTGGACAGCATGAATTGGGACAAATATCAATAGACTTTTTGTCAATGTTTTTCCCTGTAGTGAAGGTCAAGGGTCACCAGAGTCCCCCAGCTTTATCAAGAGGAACAAGTGAATTTGAATAAGCTCTTTAAAACCTCCTATGGGATCGATCATCATTTCCTATTTTGTATTCAATTAAAATGAAATTATAAAAATGTATAAAGGATATACAGTATTGGGGCACTGGGTTGCAGTGGTTACTGTGATCGCAGCAAGAAGGTTGTCGGTTCACTTCCAGGTCGAGAAGGAGCCAACTTCTGACCCTTCTGTGTGGAGTTTGTATGTTCTCCTCGTTTTGTGTGGGTTAACTCTGGGCACACAGTCCAAGAACATAAAGAGGTTGATTGGGAACTTTGGGAAATTGTACGTAGGTATGAGAGTGTGTGTGTCAATTGTTGTGCGTCTTTGTGTGCCCTGTGACAGACTGGAGTCCTGTCCAGGGTGTCCCCCACCTCTCGCCCGAAGAAACTGGCATAGACTCCAGCCCCCGTGATTCCCATAAGTGATTAAGCAGTAGAAAATGAATGAATGAATACAGTATTGACAAGCCAGACACATTACCAATGACAACTTACACATGACCAAAGTCTCTAATGAATGAATTAACATTCACCAGGAATAATTAAAATAATCAAATATTTGTATTTAACTGGAGAATGGCTGCAATGCCGTAGATTGTAATCTAAAAGAAAATAAAAAAAACACAAAGTGACTGAAAAACACAGTTTAGAATGGAGAAAAAAAATAGAAGAATATTTCCATTATAGGGTAGTAAGGTTAATTCTAATAGATCCTATCCAACAAAAAAGAAAGTAAAATAAATGATATTGTATCCTGCAATGAGTGATCTGCTGTCTGTTATGTCACATAAAGAAACAGTGTCATTGTAATAGCTATGACATGTTACAAAAACCTGTCAAACTTGACATCATTTTTACATAATAATTGACACTTGAACATTCAGAAGGTTAAAAAAAATGAGTTAAAAAGAATATGCTCATTCTATATTGGACTTTCCAGAAAATGTGGAAACTGCCAGTATTTCTGGTAAAAATGACTCAAATGTTCTTTGTTTATAATGACATTGAAAGTGTTATTCACATGGAGTGACATCATTCAATGACTGTACTGCACTAAGCTCTAGCAACAGTATGTGTTACAATGAGCAGTTTGTCTTGTTTGGAATCTCAATATTTTGTGTTGTACATGGCTGATGACACCGTCAATGGATACTAATGTGTGCTGTGAGCGACGGTTTAAATGGGAGTGCCTTTTTTGTTTTCATTGATCAGTAACTTGATTAGAGTTGAATCATGCCTAAGAAACATATGACCATTCATCACGTTGTAGCCACTGTGAACCTTCTGTCATGTTAAAGAGCAGCCGTTTCCTTTTGACCCACTCGTCCACCCATTACTATCTTATCACACTTGCTAAAATATTTATACTTGCTTATACTTCCTGCCACGGGACAGTCCCTAGTGAACAAATCCCTCACTTATTTCCTCCAACTGTCAATCACACAACTTGACAAATACCTAGCATATGTGCATGATAAAAAAAAAGTGAATCTTAAGGATTACAAATACAGTTTTGAGGGTTATTCAATGAGCCGTTGTATTTCCAGATAACGCCACTAGAGGTCAGCGTTTCTGCTAGTACAGTGTGACTTGAGTGCATGCGAGAAGCCATTTTTCTTTTTATCACAAATTCATCACATTCTTAACTTAAAAAACACGCAGAGGAACAGAAAAAAAAAAACTTTTTGGTTTCAGTTTGATGCCAGCTTCGACAAACTGGTCCGACAACATCATTTTTTCCCCTCACTACTTTTCAAACCCCATTTGGAGGTCTCCCAATTTGAGTAAATATTAGACAACACACTTGTTCGACAAACACAATACCAAATAAAAAAAACAAGTTGACTTGTACACGGCCCACCAACGTTCCACATTCTTGAAAAACAACAACCATATTATCCCTCAATCTTCATACCATTTTAGAAGCTGGCAATAAAGCGCCGTGATAATCAAGTCACGCAAGCAGCCGCACTCACCCGAGCGTTTATCTCTGACGACCAGATTCTTGCCATTCTTGAGAGTGATGCACAGAAGATACCTCTGGAGGGGGACGAGAGCCGGGACATCAAGTTCCGCGTTCGCGGTCTGTAGCTGAGAAACGGCGTGAACTTAATGATGCCTGCAGACTTTTCTCTGAATCATTAGTAAGAGCACTTACAAAGTTGTCGCAGAGTTCTTGTGTCATCTCCTCAAAGTTATCACACGGTTCACTGGAAAGCTGGACGAGGAACGAGCATCAGGGTGAAGGCCACGGTTTGGAAAACAAATGTGTAGCAGTGAGAGACAAAAAAATGTAAATATAGTTCTAAAAAAAAGCTGTTGTCTTATTAACTTTTTCTCTTTTTCTTAATCATTCTTAGAAGAATTTAAAGTTTAAAACTTTTAATGTAATTTAAATCTGAATTGTTTTTAAATCAGTGACAAGGTAAAGAAAGAAATGATCAGTTAATCAAATGGACACAAGAATGATTTGACTCTAAGACAGTGATGTTCTTATGGCCTTATCTTGTCAGATAATTTTGATAAAATTAAACATTTTGTCTCTGAGACGTAGCTGCTTATGCAGTGGAATAAAACCTACCCTTAACATCTGTATAAAACCACTGATTCTCCACCTACTTACTAGATCTTTGGTTCATTCTCAAACACTTTAACACAAATTCTTGAAGAATGCGACAGTTATGTGCTCGTTCTCGAATTCGCAACTTCACACAGCAACAAACTCCTGCTTAAGATACTCTAGAAAAAATCTAAAATGTATTGCAACATCTTTTTATTTGCTTAAGTAAATTATTAGAATGTATACATTACGTTTTTTGGGGGAAAATAAATGCTTCTTCGCCGGCGAAACATGTTTATTATTCAATTATTATTGACTTGCATCACAGGTACATATTGTCCACATGACTTCAATTATTCTGAGACTAAGCTTTTGTAAGACTGACCACGTCCATAAAACAGGACAACATAGGGTCAAGCAGGTGGTCATAATGTTTTGGTAAGAAGTCAGATGATGCCATATGGTCATCGGTGATCCTGACCAGCGGTACAGCCTCAAATCAAGAAAGTTGCAGGTTCAATTCCGGCTGGAGGCCACTTGTGTTTTCACCTAGGCACCATCAATAATTAGTCCATCATCTCACCCCGGGTAGCTGGGATAGAGCTCATACATGAAGGGAAAATGAACGAATGAACTTTGAGCCATTCCGAAGTGAGATCAAATCAAGATTCCATTAGACAATAGTACGATTGTTCTTTTTCAGAGGGACAAATATGTGGCGAGGGGAAACATTCATACACTTCCCTGTACGATTTGCATTCTTTGCTGCTGAGGGTTACAGTAGGACACTTTTTTTTTTCTATCAAGCTAGTTTTTTTCAACAGGTCCTCAAAGGAGACGACAAATTTAAAGGACGCTACAAAGTAGTGAAGACATGACACACACTGACCTCCACCGTCTCCTCCTGGCCGTCCTCTGCCTGGCCCGATTCATGAAAGTGATCTTCTGCGAGGAGCTCTTTCATCATCAGCGGAGAGAACAGCTCCTGGTCAAGTCCTTCCGAGTCGGTCCATGGCATATTGACGCGCTCCTCGCTCGGAGTGTCGCCGGCAGAATCCAGAGAGATATGATCTCCGCTCTCTAAAGCTGAACCCACGTTATCTAGGATCAGAGACATTCTCTTGCCAGGTGTGTTTTCTGTGATCGCCGGCGGAGTGTCTTTCCCGGAGAGGGACGACTTTAGCTCCCTGTAAGGGTTCACTTGTTCCCCTAAAGAGTGTGCCCTGGCCAACGCCGCCGCCAAAGTGCTTTCTCTGTCCGAGGCCAGATTATCTGGAAGGGCACTGGAGACGCTGCTGTTTTTTAACAGAAGTTTGGGTGAGCTGGTATGCCTGCTGATTTCAAAGGATCTTGACGTAGGTAGAGGATCGAAGGAAAACTGTGGTGGCTTCTTCTCGAACTTGTCCACCACTGCGTACATGGCCTCTTGATTCCCCTTCACGTTCCCACTTTTGATGATGTCGTTAATCTCCTCATACAGACTCGAGGTCTCCGGTGGTGCGCTCATCCTGTTCACCACGCCGTAATCCGGACTGACCCTGGTTCTGGGTCGCGCCACAGGTACGGCCAGTTTGCTCGCCGAAGGCGGCCCATCAGTTTGCAAGAAGCTCCCGACCGAGTCGGAATCACTTAACCCAGGGGAAACACCAAAGGCATCCGTGGCAGGAGTTGACGAGATGCTTTCGTCGGAAGGTTCTTCGCCTTGAGCGAATCGGAGGTCCGGTACCGATATACTGCGACGATACGCGAGTTTCTTGCCGTGTTTGGCGGGCAGCTTTTTAGCCGGCTTCTTAAGATTGATCAGTTTTGCTTTCAAGCGAAGATTGTCGAAGAAGTTCTTTTTCTTGACGTCCATCTTGAGAAAACCTTTTGAAAAAAGTAAATACTTTTATTTTAAGATATTCCAGCTCTTAATTCTTGCTAATGGGATACAAGCTAACAAAATGTCACTAAAGAATACCTGCACTACCAGATTCAGAATCAGAACCCTTTTTATTGCTATTTTCGGTAAAGATTACACAGAATTTGCTTCAGTAAAACTGTAGAACATTAAACAAATATACAAATTCAACCATTTTCGTAGTGCAGAATAAACACATGGAGAGTTAACAAAAACTTCATTATTATAAGTAATTTGTTTAGACCTAAGCTACTTTTGTTTACCAGAAATTCTTGTGTTAAAAAAGTTTCACTTTACCTTGCCAGCTGGAAAAGAAGGAAAATGTATATCCAGAGAAGGCAACAGTTTAGTCAAACCACCCAGCGAACCATCGCAAATATGGTGAAAAGCAACAACACAACATGCCGTTGAAACACTTCCCTCCTTGGTGACTAGTGATTGGTCAAAACAGCAGTTTTGAGGCGAGTGAAACTGGCTGAACCGGTCCCACGAGCCGAGTTTCTATGAGATGAATTCCACAAGTCCTGCCCAGACTGATCAAGCTAATTTAAGCTACTAAATGTAGTAACACTCAGCAGGGCCAGGAAAGATAATTGGATGAAAAAAAACGTGTCACCAGTGAGTCAGTGAAGCCGTGGCGGTCGCGTCAATCTGCCCGACAGTGACGTCGGCTCGTCTCTAGGAATGTTTTCACCGAGTTGAAATGAGTTTCTCCAGAAGTTTGTGGAGGAGAAGCGACAATATGTGATCCTCGCTAATTCTGGAGTAAAAAAAAAAAAATTCTACTTCCTATTTGTCCTGGACCATCCCAAATTATCACGACAAGAGGAAGACATATGAAACGCTGATATCTCCTCGCTGATCTCCGGCGCATATCTGGCATCGTCGAAATCCTTGTCCTCGTCCTCGCATGCCGTCCCGCGCTTGTTGACAGAGGGACACGGTTTAGCCGAGTGAGCATTTGTGTTTGAGGAGTTTAGACCAGAGTTTCTTCTGTGCACACAAGAGGAGCTACAGCGACAGAAACGCCGGTGCCAGGCCCCGGCAGTAGAGACTATGACAACAGATGCGTTTGGAGTCTGGAGCGATTCTGGTTCAATATTTGCTCGTGGGTTTACAGGGATGAAGCCCACACGAGAGCACCCCGACTTGGCTCCCGCTTCGAGAGGCAGGACAGAGGGAGATCTGAAATGTACAAACCCAGATGGCAGGTGGCCTGTCGCCCCCTAAACACATCTCAAACATGCTGCCTGGTGACTCGACACTCGCACAGCTGGGCGGAGGAGACCAAACACAGCGACTCACCTTTTTATACACCTGCAGTTATTATACGTTTTGAGAAAAGAGGAAATCGTATTTCACTTTTCTTGCTCATCCACAAGATATTTATCTTCAAAGAAAACACATCTGATAGTCAGACATCAGAAAAACGTGACTAAGGGGTGAAACGTTTTGAGGTTTCCTGTACGTGTTCTGCCAGGTACTGACTAATGTACAATTGGATCATCTTAAAAAGAGCTTCTGTTTTTCATAAGCAAATGATCATTTTTGTCTCTTTAATCATAGATTAGAAAATGATCTACTGAACATAATCATATACATAATCCTAAAATACTGAGGCTGAGAATCTGTTGTGCACACAGAGATGTGCATACTTCCTTATTACGGTAATACTGTCTCCAGCAGGATTCTTAAGCATAACACCAAAATAAAGACCCTTTAAATTAATAAGATTAAAAGATCAAGTACAATTCCTTAAACATTTTAAATAAGAAACACAGAGCTTGCTAAACTAAACTGACAGTAGACAACCTGAGGAATACACATACAAGTTAAGGGGGTTTTATCTTGTTCTTTGACAATAAACGTTCTTATGCTAAATCGTATGTTTATCAGACTTATATTGGGTTGTAAACACAACACAGGATGTTTTTGTGGCGTCAGTACAGAATACATGAATTAAATAATATAACACACACAATAAGCAGTCAAAAAACAAAACCAATGTGAGTTGTGTTATTATACTTCTTTAAAATGGTTTACTTTGGGTAGCTCTGCAACTGCAATACACTCAGAAAGTTCCATAAGATTCTAATACATACTTTTTACAATAACATGCATCCCAATTTATAACTGTTTTATGATGATTTAATTGAAAATAACTTTAGTTTGGCAGCTCTGAATCTAACATTGACGGAAGTAGACTACCTGAGGAATACACTCAGGAAGTAACACATACTTTCACAAGAAAGGTCCTTTATTTAAGATCCTAATTTGTGCCGTTTTATGATGATTTTATAGAAAATATCTTGTGCTACAATAGCAGTTGAGCTACACTCGAGTGGCAGGTGAACATCTTTTCGTGTCGTTTATAGTCTGGTTGGACAAATGTTCATTTTTAATACGACTTTAACAGTAGTTTATTGATTTAGTTCAACTTACCTTGAACTCCAGCAGCTCTCGACAGACGTGTTGAAGCACGTGTACGTGAGACTCGTGTGTTTTTACATCGAAACCGAGGTGTTTAATATTATCAAACAAACGACACAACAAGTGAAGCTGATGACAGACGTTTGAACTCGTTAGCTTTGATTGGCGTTCACACCTCGCACTAGTTTAGTCACAGTGACACCTGCTGGATACATTGTAGAACTACAATTGGTACAAGTTCCGGTGGATTTTAATACATGTTTTTAAAAAAAATATATAGTTATGTATTTTCTAATCGATAAATAACATCATTTAAATTAAAATTAATTTTTCAACTTTTAGATAAAACAAATCGCATTTAAATGGAATAATGGAGACTCATTTATTGCGGAAATTAAATAATAATAATAATAATAATAATGTCTATTTATATAGCGCCTTTCTAGACCAGGGTCACAAAGCGCTTTGACAGTAAATGCATTTATTCACATGGTTTTCGAATCATTAACATGTTTTTAATTAAAATAAACGATGAATAGAAATATTTGCTAAAATAAATACATATTCTATACTTTAAAGTACATTAAATTAATTAATTAATTAAATTACATTTTTTCAAGAAATATTTAAACTTATACATCTTATTTACTTTAATTTACTTTAATTTTTGTGTATATACTCTAGTTCCGTGCAATATTAACATACTATATCACTGTTTTGTTTGTTAATAATAATTTGGCTTCTGACCAAATCCTTATTTGACATTTTAAGTTCTAGATGGCGGTCTCTGCACTATTCTACTTTGTTTTAAAAGAAATGTTCTAATGAAACATAACATCATTTTTAAAATGACGGCGCCACCTACTGACCTCTTAACAACCTGACACCGTTTCATGAAGCATCACCAGACCATCACTCGGAGATATAACGAACATTGACAGTGAATGTTCAAAAGCGTTACTGTGGAACAGAAGAAACAGACGAGGAGGTTGATTATACACTGATGTGTTTAATAAAGTTGACAGTTCCTACTGTTTGGGACTTCACAGGAGAACAAATTCTATGTAAGAGTTGTTTACTTCATTTTATACAGAATAAGAGAGAGAACTTAATTACACATTTAAAAGCCAATATCTGTACTTTTCTGAAGAATACAAATTTTGTACAACAATATCTAGCATAGTATCTTAATCCTTTAATACAAAGTTCACTTGAATATTTATCGTAGAATGAAAATAAAATAACACATTCAAGGGAAATAAAATGAAGATTTAACTTAAATTCAAATAATTTCATTATTGGCAACAAAGTCCAGCTTATGCCGCCAAACGGTCCGAACGCTCAAACCGAAAACAGCTTCTTCTTCTTTTTTTTTCTTTTTTTTTTCTCTTGAACTACTTAAGTGAACTATCAACTACAAACACTTACCAAACACATGTTTATAAAAGCCACGAAGCAAAGCAGTGTACTCTTGCACAGCAAAGTGAAGAAAGTCCTCGACAAAGATTTGCCCTTCTCCTTTTTCACATTCATCTGTTCCTGGACCGAGAGAGTGTCACCGCGCATTCGCCGCGTCTGGGTTTTTTTTTTGGAGTGAAAAGTAAAAGCGATGCTTGATGTTATCTTTCTTTGGGATAAGGCATTTTCCTAACTGTGCATATAGGTCGAGAACTACAAAACTCCCTGATATGTCGTCGTGTGCTAAACTATGAGGTGATGCTGCCGAGCTCCGGCGGGCACGTGTTGTTGTCGACTTTAGTTATTGCTATTTCCACCTGCTTTGTCGAGCCAAGGATGTCGGTTGCCCTCGGAAATCCAAATAATAATTATTATAGCTCTGTTTCTTTTTTTTTTTCAGCGACCCCCCCCCCCAGGCTGCTGTGACATCATCATGTTAGAATTGGGGTAGAAACTGCATAGATCATCGTGGGCAAGGATGAGGACGCGGCGAATGCAGAGTGATACATCTCTCCGACAGCAAAGATCTCACGTTAATGTGCAATCCAGCATTGAGATCATGTCCTGCTGATGGATTTGCTTGTGTGAGAAAAAGTGACTTTTCTCTCTTTCGCTCTCTTTACAGCAACAAGTTTCTGGGATCCTTGATCGGTCGACAGAAAGTTTGACTTGGCAGCTACGTTCACAATCGATTGTGGGATTTAAAAAAAATGTTTCTTAACGCATGTTTGACCCTGAACGTTCACATTTCTGTTAAAATCTTGGGTATATGGAAGATGACTTGCCTTTTAGCTCAGCTCTTTTCTTCTGTGTCAAGCACCAAAAGCAGACTCGATTTCTCTCTATTTTCAAAACAAAGTCAACAAACCAAATTTAATTTAATTTTCTTTCTCTCTTTGAGAAATATATGTTATATATCATATTTATAATTTATTTATTTGCATTTTCTGTGAATTTATTTGCATTATATCCTGAAATTTCCTTCCCTTACAATAATTTATTTCTCGGTCCTTTACAACAAACATCTTAATCATGGACACATTTTCAGTACTTATGTATGTTTTCTTTTTTATTCATTCATCCACTTTCTTCTTGACTGTTATATTAATTTATTTTGTTCAAAATGTGCAACAGTTTACAAAAAAAAAAATAGGTTTTAAAAAAAACAACTATACAAGATTAATTCTTAAAATATTTGTAAAATATTTTTCTCTTAAAATACTAAATAGTGCTCTTCGTTTCTAAAAAATTAAACAAAACAAATAAATACAAATCCATGTGATTGTCACTTTTATACTGTTTTAAATACTTGAAAATTCAATATAACTTAAAACAATTGAATTTATAAAAAAAAACATTCTAAATTCAAAGTAATAATATAAATTAGTTAATAAAAGATCTTGTGTTTTAAATTAAATTTTTTTTTTTTTTTATTTTGATGTGGAACTGCAGTGATATTTAAAGTAATCCATTACTCTTAACAACATAAACACGTGTAAATATCTTTAAATTCAAGAGTATCTGACATCATCATCATCATGTTTATGATCGATTGTGAATGTAGCTGTAAAACAAGTCAGAATTTAGAGCCAACCGTGTGTTCGTCTCCGGCCGGCCTCTGACGTCATGTGACATCAGCCGCCGCCGGCGCTCGCACGGCTAACAGGAAGAGGTGAAAGGTCGACTGAACGATGGCAGTGTGTGTGTTCACCTTTCGTCTCGTAATGTCTGGAGAACAAACTCGCCGGAGAAGAAAAAAAAAAAAGAACAATTTGACGTGGTGATGGCGGTGAAAACATGTTAAGCTTCTGCACGTGTAAACTTGGCTGTCATCCACAAAAATAGACTTTTTCTGTTGTGTGAGGGTGCAGCACTCTGAGCGGCCATTTATATATCTGTATTTAACTCGCTATTTACACACACACACACACACACGCGCACGCACACACACACACACGACAAGGGGTTTGGCTCAAATGTACAAACAAGTGTTCATGGCTTTAGATTCAAAGATGGGATTTGAAAGGACTACGGAGACGACGCGGAGGAGAAGGACGAGAGGAAACGGTGGCAGCTGCACGGAAACACAAACGGCTTTGGCTTCAATCACGAGGAGCTGCTGAGGTTTTGCAAATGAGCAACGGTGTCATTATTGCAATCAATCGGTCACTAAAAAAAAACCAAAAACCATCTATGGGGGGGGGGGGGGAACCTCACCTCAGATTTGTGTGTGTCGGAATCTTTTTTTTCGCGAGGGTCTTGAGCGGTGAAGCAACACAACGCGTGGTTTTCGTCGGCGAGCACAACAAGCGACTACATGTAAATGTCTTGTAACAGCAAGAATTCAAAAATCGTCCTCCGAGCATCTTTGTTCTGCAGACATCACCCGAGTACCTGACACCTCCTGCTTGAGAATTTATGTTTGACCTGCGACCTCTCTTAAGGACCCCCCTCTCTCTCTCTCTCTCTCTCTCTCTCTCTCTCTCTCTCTCTCACCTATCTCCATGTCCCCACCGCTGCCCCCCCACTCCCTGACTGGCTGGTGACTGGAGAGGGTCTCGCCCACCGGGGCTCCTTATGTCACCCACGAGTCCATGCGCAGGCGCTTGACCGATGGGCTCTCCCGCCCCTCGGATCCGGCGGGGGGTCTTCCCAGCCCGAGCGGGGAGTGGAAGTCCGGCCGGTGGTCTTCTCGGTCGCTGCCGTCGTAGGAGCTACAGGACGAGCTGAGGCTGTCGGCGGGGGAGCGTCCCAGGACCTCGTGCCGGCCGGACCCCTGCTGCGGCTGGGCGGCGAAGCCGGAGGGGGTGACGCGCTCCCGGGGGGGGGATATGGGCTCGGACTTGATGTTGATGCTCTGGCTGGTGTTGATTGAGAGGTTGGACCCTTGAGGTAGGTGACCCCCACCACTGCGGAGAAGAGAGGACATTATGAGGGGGTCTTGAAGAAGTTTAAAAACATGCTATTCAATGGTTAACCCTTGTGTTAGCTGAGGGTCAAGATGACCCAGAGACAACACAAGGGATACAACAAACACATTTTTTTCCGGCCTTTGTTGACCCTGAGATATCAGAAGGGTTCAATTCTCTCCTGTCCTGCAGAATTTACGGACCACATGACTCCCGACAAAGTCGTAACTGCTTTCATTTTTTTTAAAAATATATATATCCCAATATCAGCTTTAACAAGCCTAGAGTCAACTGTATCCTCTCGTCCTCAAGCAGCGCCGGGATTTCGCTGAATTTGATTGTTCTTTCAGCTGTGGAAGACGTAATGACTGCTGCCATCTAGTGGCCAGAAGTTTAATTGCAATACGGAAAATGCTGTTGTCCCGTCATTCAGTCTTTTATTGATGTCAGCCTCTAAAAGTCGCACTTGGACCATGACAGTCCAGGTTTCATTAAGGTCTTGATAGCTCTCAACATTTTCAAGTGTATTTGTCTTGTGTTTTGAAAGATTTGTCGTTCGTCTGTAAGTCATATTTTATTATTAACCTTGCAACTGTCTTAAGTCTTGTCTCTAAACTCTAGGTAAAGTTTTTGGTCTTATACCACACAGGTGTCAAACTCTTGGGGCAGGGTTTCCTCAAAATCGATCAAAGTAATTTAAAGTCCACGTTAATATTTCCACCTTTGAAGATGCCAGTGATTAAGATAAGATAAGGAAATGAGATTATGGACCTCAACAATTATACAGAGACTCCTAATAACAGTAAAACTGAGGTTAAAAGGAATAGATGTTGATGCTACATTTTTAAGACAGTTTGAATCTTACAAAACTAGTTTGGACCGGGGCCAAGATGGCTAAAAGATTTTGTCATCACTGCATCAAAGGCAGCCTTGCCTCTTAAACGGGTTACACGCTATTAGTGCTTAAAAATTCAAAATGTACAGCTGGACGTGGCCCCGGACTAAAAGTTTGGATTAAGGTGATCCACATGATGTTTCCAGAGATAAATGCTCAACCCGGAACACCTTGGTTTGGGTAAATCTTGGCTGAAACTCCTTTGTGACTTGGTTTAATACTAGTTAAAGTCAGACATGTTAGCTTGTCTTGGCTATGATTGAAGGTCTTGGTTTTTGTGGTTCGAACCTTTAAAAAAAGGCTGTAGTCCTGTTTTGTCTAAGGTTTTTTTTTGTCTCTTCTCCTAATTTTCTGTTACTTTCGATGCCTTGTTCTGGTCCACCATACATGAACACTTATCTCAGCTAAACGGTCTTTGTTCAAGTCTTCCTTAAAGTCTTTTGTTTCAGTTCCTTCTTAGAACCAGACACAACAAGACTCTCTTACAGTGAATCTCATTCTTCACCTCTAAAAGTTCTGGACGGGCAAAGTGTTCTTCTCGGGGTTGACAACGATACCTCGTGCGATCGAAGACCGGAGCTAAGTTTCCAAGAGATAAATAGTTGTGCGTCTGCAGTGTAAGAACGACCCATATTGTGTTTTCGCTGGACCACAGTCAGGGGAGTGTAAAGACACACCACATGTGAGGATGTGGGCCGGCAGGAATATGTGCATGTGTGATTCAGCACCATATCAGCGAGCGCGAGTGGGTGTTGCATTCACACGAGGGTGTTCGGAGTGTGCTTTTGTTTTTTGGAAAGTGTGCTACTCACACCAAAGAATTGAGAGCTGCCTGGCCCAGTTGATGCTGTTGCCAGGCTGACATGGAGCCCAGTGAGAGCCCGGGAGAGCTGAAGCCCTGCAGGGAGGAGATTTCGGCGCTGCTCAGGGAGTACTCTGTGAAAACAAAAAAAAGCAAGCGGCGGTGAGAAAACCCTCGCACGTGACGCAAAACGCAGCAGTTGTTCGGGGTCCGAGGGGAGAGAGCGGGGTTCAGACTCACCAGCAGGATTGTAGGAGGTGGGCATGCCGGAGTAGACCAGGCCCTGCGGGGGTAAACTGGGGGTGGTGACGGACACCACCGGAGTGGCCAGCGGCTGTGAGGACTGGGAGCTGTTTATCCTCTGGGTGTTCTGCAGACACACAAAAACACGGGGTCACAGGGAAGAGCACACACACACACATACACAAACACACGTCCATCTGAATACAGCGTTAAGGTCATGCAGTAACAACACCTGCCAGCAGGTGGGAGTGTTGGTCAAATATTCCGTTAGAAAAAAGTCAGTTCAAACAAAATGACGAGTTGGTAAGTGTTTGTAAACAATCTTAGTTTGAATGCTAGAAAGATTCATATCTTTGGCATCATGGCTCAAAACCTATAGACGTCAATATGCTCTTTGTGTCTTATCGCACTGTTGATCTATCTTGTTAATGTTATTTTGTGTGTTTTTCAATTTTTATTTCATTTTTTACTCTTTACACTTCACTTTTTTATCTCCTGTATGCACGAAAAACGAATGTATATTTATACATTCACCAACAAAAATAACAATCATGTGTTGATTGATTATTGTTATTATTTTAAATAATACAAATAATGTAAAATATTGTTGTTTTTCAAGTTCTAAAAGATTTGGACATTTTCATACTTTATTAGTTGTTGTCCGTTTTCATTCCTTTACGATTATTTCTATTTGTTTGAGTGATCTTAATCACAGTTTTTAATGTTGTTTTTAATATTTACATTTTCAAGAATCATGTAGTCATCATTTGAATGGTGGTAAAATATTGCATTGATATTTATTAGTTTGATTATTTACTGTTTATTTCTTGTTTGTGTTTTGTTTTATAATTATGTTTTACCATAACATAACCTTGTATTTTATGCTGCATGTTGCATGTTAACATTTCAATTTGTCTTAAAAGGAACATTATATTTTTAGAGAGTTTTCTACGGTGGAATTTTTTTTTTTAATAAACAATACCAATAAAATTAAAGGTAGGTTATACTACTAAGCAAACATATTGTAAAACTAAAGCGCAGTAAAAACAAAACATCATTATTATTTTACTAATGAAAAATACAGTAAATATAATCAGGAGGAAAAACGAAATAAACATCAAACTGTGGTGCTTCACTACACATAGGTCTGATCTCAGAAACTTCTAAATTAAATAAGCATTCATTGCTTTCTTCACTGAAATCCACTTATTCTTGACATACTGGGTTTCACATGACAAGCCTCAGTGTGTAATAGAGTTATTGAGCTGGTACGGATCAAAAGTTGCACCAGAGAAGACTCACGACTTGCCGAGACTTAGAAAAGATCCAAACTAAGAGCATTAAAGAAAGCAACGGAGAAGAAAACAGCAGAGATCAGCAGTTTCTCAGCGAGCGCTGCATTCAAGCACTTTTGTCTCCGCTAATCAAACGCAGACGTCGTCGAACAATAGAAGGTATCCAACGTGGCTGCCAGAGGTTTGAAGTCCGACTGCATCGTGACGGAGTCGCTGGCTTCCTCACATTGTTCCACCCGCCTCCTGCCAGATGATCTCACCAAGTGTCTCACCATGATGTCATCATCCGTGCTTCAGGAGAACCAGCCATCACTCAAATGTTAACAGAAACCGCCGTGGCAAACCCACTTAAAAAGTGACAAGAGGGGTTTCCTGTTTTCCTTTTCATACTTCCTGTCGCATCTCCATCAATGTCACTTGAACAGCGCGCCCCAATAAGCAACAGAAAAAGGGGTGGGGACTCCACAGAGGAGCAAGACTTCCTTAAATGGTCATTAACTGTCTTTTTTTTTTTACCTTCTCGTCCAAGTTTAAAACGCGCTCATAGCCGTCATCTCTGAATGCAAATAGTGCATGAGTTGATTTGAAAACAACCCAAGTAATGGCACTCAAGGGTTTCACTCATTTATAAACTTCAATGACGCCTGGATCATCCAGTTCCCTTAACAGTTTCTCCATCATGTTCTCTTGTTCATGAGCCCAACAAGGTCATTTTAAACAACCAACTAACTGGTGGACACAATTCTTGTGGTGGAAAATATAAAAGACTGATTCAGTATAATTTAAAAAAAAAATAAAGGGGGAAAGATAAGAATGAAGTTGAATGGGCGTTCATTGCATTTTCTCAATAGATATTTAACAATTTTAAATAAAAAATGAACTTTGATTGTTGCAATACATTATGGATCTTGCAGTTTGTTTAGTCATTTATCATTATGGCCATTTATCATTATGTTATGGGTCAATTGAGACCCTTTGGCTACCAGTTAAACATTCCCCCATTTGTATGAATACTGAATTACAAAAAGTTTATTTCTCTTGTGATGTATCCAAACACACTTTTTTGATAAATGTGTGACCAACAATCTACTACGTTTCCTGGTGTGTGACTGGATACATTCATGCAAGTCTGCAAAACCAGACATGGTGCCTCAACTTGTGTCAAATAACGAACACTGTGACGACGAATTCAAACAATAATAATTAAGTTTCTGCACATCTCATCATCAGTGACAACTAGAGTTGTGAGTTTGTGTTAGCATGTAGCCAAACAAAAGTGTGTTATACATCCTCACACTCAAACGTGCACATTTCCCACTCCACGTCGGTGAGTGAAACATGCAGAGTGACAAAAGCTTCTCCTTTAAGTCGACAATGGACGGAGTCGTCTTTAGTCTCACGCGTGATTTACCAGACGCGCTTCATTTTGCAGCCATTTGCTCAGGCATTTGTCAGAACTCACCAAATCCAATTCCTCCTCCTCTGACTGCCCTCAGAGGAAGACAAGAAGAGAGGCAGAGTTACAGAAGAGAAGAAAGCTGAGGACTGTTTAGCAGCTCCATTAATAATGAGGAAAACTTGTGTCTTCAGTGACACTGAGATTCATCTGTAACAAAAGTGTTTTTTTCTTGCACACTGAGAGGGAGACTGTTTAGGAAAATATATATTTTTGAAGGAATAAAAGAAGAACAAGTTTAAGTTACTTGAATATTTTTTGGAAAAAGAAAAGGTTAAATAGAAAACATTTTATCAACATAAAAATCATTACAGAATATTTAAATATTGTCGGAAAATGTAATTTGAAAGTTAAATAAAAAATAGAATAAATAGAATAGAACACAAACACTAAGTCATTATTTTTTATTATTTTTTATTTTAAATTAAATGAACATACGATTCAAATAAATATGCAATAAAAATTATAAGTAGACGAAGTAGAGCAATTTATTGATTTAATGAAATAATCATACAATAATTAAATATTCTTAATAAAACACACCGAACTCAAACCAAATTAAGTGTGAAAATACGCTGCTTTTAAGCATAATCCTTTTTAAAAACAAGGCTGTTCCACTTTTGTGCAGCAGGGGTCAGTAATGGCTCCTCTTCAGGTTTCCATGAGTCTCAGGTTTGTAAACGTCACTACATCTATTGATTATTAACTACTAAAACAAGGTTACAAGTTGAAAAAAAAAGAAGATAATATTTCTTAATTCTCAGTTCTGCACGTTTGAAGTGCACCGTGCTCATCTTCCTCAACCGTGACCAGGACTCGATCAATAGCGGCAGGAAGACGCGACAAGGGCGAGCAGATATTATCTGGCTCACACCCGGGGCCGCTGATTAAGCCTTCATCCACACTCCGTCACACAGACGTGTGATTAATTTAATACCATTACGGCCCTAATGACGAGCTGTCTGCGGACCTGAGTCCCAAATCCAGCGACAGAATCGACCTCGCCGCCTCGGAACCTGCGGCTCGACGCGTTCTCCGCGATGGGTTCGGAAGCGGTGAGTTGATAAAACAACAGTTGGAACTTGTTTACTAAACACCAACACTTCCTGCTCCCAGTGTTCAGCAGCAGCAGCAGCCAGACCTACGCTTTGGCTCTTTATTTTCTTCTCTTTCTTATCTGGGAACAATGTGGCTGCCCTTCTTTCTTCTTCTTCTTCTTCTTCTTCTTCTTCTTCTTCTTCTTCACAGGTCCTTTTGTATACTCCTGATTTCTTTGTCATTATTTTGTACACACTTTTCCTGTGTGTGTGTTTTGGTATAAATGTTATTGTTACGGAGGAGCTGATCCTCATCCTCAGGCCTTCACACGGGACAGGCTTCAAACATTATCTTTCATTCTACAGAACTCTAGTCTTTTCAGTCTCTCTATTAAAAATCTTCTAAAGATAAGGAGGAAAAATTGTTGTGTGTGTATGTTTACCTTTTTACCCAAAATGCGTAATTTTAACTTTATTGTAAATGTAAATTTATTAAATTATATTAATAGTAAGTAAGTAAGTAAGTAATTTGTATTTATATAGCGCTTTTCAGTACTAAGTTATAAGTTAATAAAAAAAAAGTTGTTTTTTTATAAGTACATTTTACATTCTGAGACTAAGTGTAACCACTTGTAACACATAATAGATGAGAAAAAATATAAATGTATTTTATTTTTTCTTTAGTATAAGCTAAAGCTAACTAAAGCTAAAATGGTAAGCTTGCTAGCTTAGTTAGCCAATAACAATGCTAGCTGCTATATTCATAGAAACGCGTTTTCTATGTTTCTTGACAATCTTTTTAATAAATTATCCTTTTAAAAATGAACTGAACTGAACTGAATATAGAAGAAAATCCCAGTTGTGCCCATATAACTTAATAATTATAACTTCTTATAATAAAATTGTCAATACGGCCCTTTTTTTAACCACTTTCTTCTTTCTTTTTCTTTCTTTAAAACCACCCTGCCGTGATTTTCACAAAGTATTTGGATAGTTCTTCTGATTGTGTTTAATCAATGTTACGATCAAATGGAGAACTTTAAGGAAAATTCATCAAATCCAATATTCTTCTAAATAATGGACTACATGAGCTAAAAAAAAAAGGAGAATTAACAGTATATTTCAACTCCTTTTGCACATACAGTGTATTTGTCGCTCCTGTGAAAGCGTCAGTATCGTCAGAAGGGGCGAGTAAAGAACACGAAACACACGTTTTAGAAAAAAAATGGATATTTTCAGACCAGACTGTCCACATTTTTAAGCGAGGCGGCCGCACAAGGAAGCCGTGAAAAGCCATTGAGAAGACAAGCCCTCCCACGCCCACGCGACACTACATCCAACACGGTGACGTCACAAACATGTCCGGGCATAGACATGGAGAAATAAAGTTGAAACACTTCTTTCATCCGCCCTGCGGCGTGAGCTGATCGAGAGTTCTGGGAGCAGGGGGGGGTTTGTTTTCAGTACTCACCAGCGGGGGCATCATTCCTTTGCTGGATGGCGGGATGACAACCCTCAGGTCTGGCTTGCGGCCCCCCATCCCCATGCCGCCTCCAGGGGGCGGCGGGGACTTGTTGGGCATGACTTTACCCAAGCCGTTGCCACTAGGCGTGCTGAGGAGTCCCGGCGAGCCCCGGGGGTTCACGAAACCGTTCCCTGCAGAGGTGCGGAGCGACAAGAAAAGACATCATCAAACCACGGACTGTGACTGACAAGACTCGCAGTCATCAGGCGAGCGCCGCACACTGTTGTTCCTCTGCCTCGTCGCTGCACGCCACGTTAAGTGTTTTCAACCCTCTGGGAAGCTTTAATAGGGTCGGATAATTATCCTGCACATTTACAAAAATAAAATGTCCATTTCAAAATTGATGAGCCTTTTATTTTTATTGGGAATGATGACATCAAACTAAACTCAGTGCATCTTGGGATAAAGGAGCAGTTTCCTGACAAATGTGCCGTGACTAGTCAGAAGAGACAACAAGAGGCCATTATCGCTGAATAAGAACAATAAAAGTCTGGAGGTGTTTTCCATTTACGAAGAGGAAAAACAAGAGTCTCAAGTTATCATTGCTCAACTCTGCCTTGAGGATTTAGATACAACTCTGGCTTGCAACGTGTAATAGGAGTACACAAAAATAAAATAAACACGTGTGTTGATCTGCAAACGTTGACGATGGAAAATAACAAATAGTGATTTTCACTCTGAAGACAAAGAAGGTAAAAATTGTGTCTATTGGCAAGTTATATTTCAATCAAATTAATAAAGGGGGAAAGACCCTTAAAAGAGGAGAAGAGACTAAATATAATGGAAAACAATGAATGAAAACAAAGCAAGTACATGAAAAGATAAACATAAATTGAACCTTAATATAAAAATAGACTTTAACATGGATATAAAATATTATTATTTTTAATAAATAATAAAGGGTAAGAGTCCTTAAAAGAGACCTTGAGAAAGTTGCATTTATAGTTAATATAACGTAAAATACAAAATAAAACTGTTGAATGACAGAAACATGCTCTACTCTGATCCCATTAGAGATAATTTACACAGTGAAAGGTTCTGAAACTGTATTATTCAAACAGAAAATGTAATACACAAAAATGCATTTTTTTACAACATAACTTTTGATATCACGCAAGCATTTCATGACAAGACTGTGAGTCAAATACAAACATTACAAAGTGAAACTGTGAAGTGTTCTGACTAATATTCCTGAAACCTGAAAATGTTGTGTTGAACTGCTTGAATCTCCAGGAGCTTTTATTTTGAAGTTCTGGGTGATATAACCCTTGGTTTGATGTCCCTTTTCACATTTTATACCCTTTTGTTTTTACTTACACAAACGTGGACTTATTTTTTTTTAAATAGGGTCAATTGTGTATAAATATAGTGATTTTATATTGTATTTACAGTCTGTGTTGCGGCTGATTTTTTTCAGCTTCTGGTTGAAAACATGTCTCCACACGGTTCGGTTCCACAGAAATTTGGTTTCATAAAGTGTTCTTAGATTCAAATCTTTTTGCCAGACAAGGGATGACTCATGTGAAGGGCTGCTGAGAGGTTGCATAAGGTTCTAGACCAGTGCGCGGTGCTAAATCAGACATGTGGTTACTTATAAAATCACTTTCATTTCACTCGGAGTGAACCTTAAGTAATTCAAGCTTCACAATCCAGATCCAGAAGAAAGTCAAGACGGAGTGTGAATCAAAGCATCAACAGATCAGTGGCGTTGCAACAAGTAGCCGACTTCTCCATTGTGTGGAGGGTTAGCCCGGCGAAAACATAAAGTGTGTTCGCTGCGAGTGGGCTGGAGTGCGGCGACATAATAGAACAATAGCCCCCTCCGACTGCAGATAAGGACACCAACAATTCACGGTCAAATAAACAGTAATGAGGCCCACAATAGTATCTTGCAGCTGAATCAACAGTACGAGAAAAGCCATCGGTCCTGGCTTTGATCGCAACACAAGTGTCTGCAGCAAGAACAGTGGAGCTGAGACGGAGAGTAAATGTCAGAACGAGCAGGATGTCGTTCAGCGAGAAAGAGATCGTCGTCATAATAATACGCTGAAAGAAAATCATTTTTTTAATCCACTGTATGAGCCTTTAAAGATGGCGTCAAAACCAGGGACTGTATGTGTCACGATACATAGTACATACATAGTACATGATGTATAATAGGATGTATTGCAATGTATTATGATACTGTAGGAACAAGGATATATTTGTAGTACTCGCCCGAGTACTTCACTGATGTTGTAGAATTTACAGAAGCACGACTGGTTTCAGTTTTTAAATAGAAAAATATAGCCAAACATCAACTTTAAAATCTTCTTGAGTCAACTGTATCCTCTCACCCTCAGTAATCGCCAAGTTTTCAAGAGATTTCATTCATCCTTAAGCTGCGGAGGACGTAATGACTGCTGCCATCTAGCGTCAGAAAGTTAATTTGCAACATAGAAAACGAAGGAAAAAAAACTAAGAGATTTAAAATATATACTTTATTGAATATTGTTTTGATTGTTTAAGCGCTTTGTGACCCTGGTCTGGAAAAGCGCTATACAAATAAAAATTACTTACTTACTTAATATGAAAAGAGCTCTAAGTAAGATATGTAGTATCTTCACACCATCCCCAAGAACTTTCACAGTGAAAATAAAAATCTCACAAAACACCTCAAGTCACGGTATATGAGTCATTCAACTAGTTTTAAGTTGATGTGTCATCACAAGTTATTTAAGTACAAAAATATTAAGGTACACAAAACTACCCAGAGATGCTTTAAATGAAAAAAAAACATATTATTTTTATTAACACACAGTTTATTCAAGTTTTAGCGAAAAAAGAAATATGATACAAATAAATTGTGATTTGAAAGATTAAAAAACAGTTCTTTCTTCAATATACAACAATAATAGAACTTTTACTTTCTAACTGCGCACTTTACTTCTATGCTTTTGTGTTGTATATATTTCTCATATTTTGCTTGCACTCTCTTTGCTGCACTGTAGCCTTGGTGTATAATGACAGTCATGTTATTCTATAATATTCTATGCTTCATATATCTACATCATAATTTTTATACCCTGAAAAATGACATTACTTAACAATAATTTTATATCACACTGATGTACAAGCTCAAAGGACATGCGGACTGACCTTGTGCCCACAATAAGACCGAAGTCTATTTCGATTGGAAAACATTCTAAGGATGGAAAATACAATTATCTTTTAAATCCTTGGATCTAATAATTTCCTCAATAACAATATGTTGTTCTTGGTATAGGTCAGAATAAAGCCCTATTTTATTACGCGAACATCATTTATAGAAAAACCCTTTTAAATTTAAATTAAATACATGTTTTAAAGTTAAAATATAAGAAAGAGTTAAAAATAGGAATATTTTAACATTTTAGTACAGATCAAATAATTAAAAAAAAAAGAATCAGAAAGTAAAATTGAAATTTGCCAAATTTATGTATTACATTTCAAATGTTATCTCTTGTATCCTAAATGTATTATGCTTCGACTTGAATGGTATCAATGCTGAAGGTCGTCCTTGACGGTGAAGAAAAGCCTGACGGATCAAATGTTCTCACAGTTAAACCCAGCTCTTGTTCAAAGTCCTCGACTTAGTACACTTGAGTCAAACTACAAGGATGAGGCCAATGTTACGTGTGATGCAGCAGCAATAACAGACACCTGTACATAAGCAAGGTTATTCATCATTGTAGACATTGTTTAGCATATATTCAAGGGAAGAAATGGTAGAAAAGCTGTAATAAGAGGGGAAATATAAATGTAAACAGGTTTGTAAACACACATGACAGCCTAAACTATATACCTTTACATTTACAGAATTATAGGTGGACTGAAATAAAAGTAAACCCAATTATATTGTGTTCTTTCATCCCAGAATTAAAAGAAGAAATACGATTTTGTGAATATATCATCATATTCGTTCACACATTTTTTTAAAAAGGTTTTAAAAAGTATGCGATCCACTCAGTTTCTTTAGCAAAAATAGTTTGCTCAACTTAAGATGGTTTTAATATAAAACGCAAATAACCTTTTTCTGTTTAATAAATGTACACATATGCTGCAATCAACGCAAATTAATTGTCATTTATTTTTCATGTTTTCTTTAGTTTTACAAGTAATTATTTAAAACTGTTAATGCACTTTAAGGTTAATTACGGTTTCTCCAAACTATTCTCTTCTCTCTCATAGTTAAGTCATAAAAACAATAGCATGTGTTTTATGTATTATTTTGGTAAAGTATTTATGTAATTATATTTATAAAATTACTGTCTAGACCCATTTAAAACATTTATTTCAGGACACTTTTCATCTTAGAGTAAAATTTGGCTATTATTTAACGTTTTATTTTATTTATCCTTAAAATGCCACCAATGCTTAAGTTATGTTATAATGTTTGTGTAGAATTACCATGTTTTATATTGCATGCTCTTAAAAAAGCCAACAGAAAATTAGAAAATATCATGTTAGCTCCTGTGCTAAATGTACCAAAGCTAAAACAAGGGACTCTGGCGCCAACATTATCTTGTTTATCGTTAACAGGGCTAACCTAGCTAGTAGCCTCATGCTAACACTGTAAAGGTCTAAAATAGCTGATATAAAATAAAGCAAAGGGGTGACTAATATTAGAGAAACATTTCTAACATACGTGTTATGTTATTGCTAACATAACTTAACTTTAGCCAACCTCAGATAAATTCTGTGTTTTTTTTGCATGTTCTTAAAAAGCTTATAGTGAAAATATCATGTTAGCTCACATGCTAAATGTACTAAAGCTAAAAAAACAAACATTATCTTGTTAAGCTAACCTAGCTAGTAGCATCATGCTATCACTGTGAAGTTGCAAAATGTCTGATATAGAAATAAAGCAAAGGTGTGACTAATAGAATAATAGAGAATAATCCTTTTATACTTCCAAGGTTATAACACAACTAAATCTTTATTTTATCCAATCTCCGATCACTTCTGTGTTTTTGAGCTCAGTCATGGTCTCACTTCTTTGATCACAGCATCAAGAATATATATATATTTATATATATATATATATATCAAACCACAGCTACATTTGTATGGCAGGCGTTTCTCACAAGAGGCAGTTGAGACGAGCGGGTCCCAAAGTAAATACTTATAATGTTAATAATAACTACTTCTGATCCCCAAATTAAATCTGCTGCCCATCATCCCGCCCGCAGGCCCGTGAGGAAAATAAATCATCTTATTATGCCCGGCGTTTGAGGAAAAAAAAAACCTCCGCGTTTCACTAGATGCTCGCTCTCTCCAATTTGGTGATATTCCCTCGGTGGGCGAAATAAAAAAACACAGAAAAATTGTTCAGAAGGTATCACATGACCGACCATCCATCTGGCGTCCGCTGCTGCTGCGGTCATAGCTGTGACATGTGAAAACGCCGAGCTATGCGAGGAATGGTCATCTGACGGTGGAAGCCGAACAACAGCTGCAGTGAACTCGGGAGTCTGCCAACTGACACCCGCGGGCGGCGGATCCCATCCCGAACCCAGAACCAGAACCGCGCCCTAACCTTCTAGAACGCGCGAAGACACCCCTCTTCATCAATCATCTCCTACCTTAAACCTCTCGTCCGCGAGACAATAAATAAGGATGTGTTTGGACAGCGAGAGAGCTCCACCTGCTCGCTCCTCTCACGGCGCCGCGACAGCCTGTCCCGGTCATTGTGTACCGAGGACTTAGCGGGATGTCATGGCTGGAATACCGACCGGGGTTTATGCGGGACCAGGCAGGGTCTGGGCCTTATAAGGGTGTGTGCTGGAGGCAGAAGATGCACCTGTCGGCGGAGGGAAACAACTCACATGTTCCAATAAATACTCTTGTTTATTTACCCGCCAGAGTATGTTGAGCTTCCACTGCAAAAGGATCTGGTTTTGGTTACAACATTTTTCAAAAAGAAGATCATCAAGGGTTGGATTGCAAATGTCTTTGAAACTTGAACTACACCACCCGACCACCACCCCTCTCTCTCTCCCTCCCTCCCTCTCGATCTGCCTGTCGCCAAACATTTTGCTGTGAGGGACAACTGAGCGATACATGTTTTTTGACAGCAAACACTCTGGTAAAATGTCATGTAGAAGTGAGTTTCTGTTTCAGATAAAAAGGTCTTTATATCATTTAAACCTAGTTTGGGACCCAACAGTTTTACCGTAATGACAAGCCTTGACTTACTTTTCTTTAAATACAGTAGAAGAATAAATGGTTTGAATTTGAGCCATTTCATTTCATATGTAGAAAAAAAAAGCAGAACTTGGAGTAAATAATATGTATAACTTGTGAATTAACAGTTTTTAAATTCAAAAAATATATTTTAGCAGTATTTTCTTTGCTATTCTACTGTAATTCCCTTCAAATGTGTTTTTTTTGGGAGGGAGGTAATAAGAAATCTTATCTTATCCTACTTGAAATGTTGCTCAAAGAAAAAAATGTAGGTGGTGTTACCATGTTATGATGTAAAACAAGAGTATTAACGGTAATAATTATATTGTAAAATGCTTAATTTGTTACCGTTTTTATTGAAATATTTTCAATATTAATCATAAAAAGCCTTCTTTTTCCAAACTTCCTTCAAATAATTTAGAAAATGTTGTCCCTAGTTAACACATTATACTTAAACAAGTAATGAAAAATCTAATTAAATGTCATTTTCTACATGATCAGTTGTACAGTTTTACTCTGATCTCTGAATGGCGTAGGGTACAAACAACTGGGGACAAAATGAAAGCCTGAAAAATCGTTTTATGACGCCCACAATGGACGAATTATCAAAAAATATATTACGATAGTATAAGTGAAAAGAGATTACAATTGCTATAGGGATGAACTACTGTCCATCATGGATGATGACAGTCGTCCTCTGACGTCTGTGAACAGAGAAGCAAATGAAGTGAACGAATTCATTCCTCATGCTATTAGACTATATAACTCTAGTTTGGGGGCAGGAGTGCAGTGAAAAGATGATGTATTCCACGTTAACCTGTGTATCCTTTTAAGACTTTAATTTATTTTCTCTTTTGATCTATGCTCTTTATATTTGCACTTTTGGTCTTTCTATTTGCACTTTGTTCTTGCTTTTTATGACACTTCTGTACCTTCTATCCTCTGCCGTGTACTGGAAACCTAATTTCCCGAAGGAGATCTCTAGAGGGATTAATAAAGTCGTTCTAATCTAATCTAATCTAATATATGAAGTGTGTAAGAGGAAGGTAAGGGACAGAGAGGATTGTTTTTGCGAGCAAACAAAACACTAGTATCACAATGAGACGCAGATTTCCTAAGAGTGACAGTCACTTCAGTAAACAGTAAATGTTGCACCGACCGTGACTAAGACTGAGTTGAAGACCCTTGACCTGAAGTCATCAATGCGATCAATCCACCATTTTCAAACACGATTGATGTCAAACAAATGACACCCATTTCCATAACATGCTAGAATCACAGCTCCAGTGCATTGACCAAAAGCTGCTACATTTTTAAAAAGCAATCGACGGAACATCTCGACCGTCACTCCCCCGACGTATCATCTCGCCATCTACTGTAACAAGAGCGCCGCATCCTGTGAGCCTCGCAGCGACTATAAGGTCAAGCAAAGGCAGTCGATGATAGTGACAACTGTCCGTCACAGATGGATACACGACTATCCAGCTCCCATGCTAAGCAGGAGGTCCACTGGCAGTGCTTCTGAGGACTAATGAATCTCTCCGGGAGGACTTACCCGCTGGGCTGCAGCCCACACCACTTGGCACTGAGATGTCTGCGCTCGCCACCTAATGACATGCACGGAGTGACACGATCAACCATCTGCATCCTTCCAGCGAGTGATGGAGACGCCAGAGCAGGCGTTCGGATGTCTTACAGAGCTAAATTAAGAGTTTACTAAACGGAAAAGGGCTTTTCCCCCTCATCGGAGGAAAAATATCCAGCTTAGTGCACTTGAGTAATCACAAGACACAACTCTCTGGACAAGAACGGAGAAAATATAATCACTCTTCGCACATCACGACCAGAAACGAAATATTCAGCACCTCGCTTTATTATCATGACATGATTTAAGATAAACTTAAGTCAATTAATATTTATGAGTGATTTTATTGTTTGATAATGTGTATTCACACAGCTGTAATACTTTGTATATTCATTAAATAACGTTTTAGCACCGCTTGTAGGGTGATTTTGTATTTATCTCTCAATAAAAACAACTTTTCTGCCCTTGTAGAAGTAACAGTAATGTTGGGATGTCAGCTAGTGACCCCGTTTACAACATTCACTGATCAGTGTATCAATGGCCGCGGCTACCATTTAAATATTGAAAGAAAAACTGTTATAAAATTATCCTTTTCCTGTGAAAGAAGGTGCGACCATTGCAGTCCTTGAGTTGCTTCTATGAGGCCCACTGTCCATTTTAACTTTTAAATCCAACCAAAGTTACCTTAAGATTTAGATTAAACTGTTTTCAATGGCACCTAATCTTTTTTTGTTAATTGAAAATTGTGTTGAGGCCAATTCTTAAATCCTGAAATTGTTTTTTCATGTCTCTCCATGACAAAAGTTCTTAATTTTGTGTTCAACTGGTTAAATGTATGGAAGAATTATATTTTCAAACATAACTCTTATTCGTTTTCTCTTTTTCAAATGTGGCCAAAAGAGTTTGGACCCTGTGCTAATGCCTACAGAATACATTCATTATCAATGTTTTTATTAAGTCAAAACAAACAATACATATAAAATACAATCAAAATAATACAATCCTAAAAACAAGATGGATTTTGATTAAATTTCCAAGATAAATGTATATATATTTTAACATATTTCTTATCTATAAATGTACTTTCTGCAAAACAAATTAAACATCACATTAAACATCGATGTGCGTCAGATATATAAAACAGGTCTTCATTTATACTGTGTTATGTTATCGTGCTGCAGCACAATTGGGGGGAAAATGTTCTAGATTTTATTTCCATCTCCATAAAAATGAAAAACAAATTCATGAATAGATTTCAATGGTGCTATTCAGATTTTTGCCTTGACTTTTATGGGAACGTTAGTTGTGCTGCTGCCTTTATAATTTTTATTTAAAATTTCTAAGATGGTACGGTTGCTCTTCACTTCCTTGAAAGTTCTGACAGTTTTATTTTGAGGTGCAGTTTTGCCCTTGTGCACTGAGTTGACTTTATCATCTCTTAACGCTAAACCAATATGATATCTAGACTTCCTGTCTTCTGCAACATCAAGACCACTCTGTTACACAATCTATCAAAGTCCATGTAAAATCTGCAAGTCAATTAAAAATGTCTATTTTTGACTCAACCAATGAGATGACAAAGATAAAAGTGTGTGAAGGAAGTAGAAAAGTTCATATAAAGTGGAAAGAATTGGAAATGATTTAGTGTTTACTACCAGATATATACTTTAAAAGTGTGATTCGAGGAACCTCCAATGGACTAACCTGCGTTGCCGGCACTGGTGGGTCTCTGGGGGGCCCCGCCGGAGTTCCTGTGCAGGGAGGTCTGTGGAGGGGACAGCATCCCTTCGCTCAGAGAGGCGGCGGCGGCTCCCAGGCTCTGGACGCCCAGCGAGGCCACAGACTGGTACATGACGTTGGGGTTGGAGACGGGCACTGCCACGTGCATGGAGAAGTTCTGCTGAGGCAAGGCTGTCGGCTGCAAGAAGGACACAAGACAGGGCCGCTGGTTAGACACAGACCTGTTGAGCGGCTGGTTGTCATGGCATCATTCAAACACTGGAGAAAACAAACATCATCACATTGTCACCAAATACATTTTTACTGACAAAGCTAATTACAACAACTGAGCTACGTCTACCATCAGGAAAGTTCTGGTTAATGTCATTTTTTTTTTAAAAAACACATCAGTGACACAGCAGCACAAAGAAAACACAGAAAAATATTCATTCACATGCATTTCAAGTGATCACTCGGGCGTTGCGGCAGTCAGCACTCCAGACACTTCGGTAACACCATGTGAGACTTCACAAGGAAAGTGCTGACTGGGCAAGACCGAAGTGAGAATGACGGGTGGCAACTTCTCATCATAGCATTATCCGGTGGCGGCCGTTCGGAGGGTGTCGTCATTAGTTGGTTAATGCCGGTCGTGTCAGGAACACAGAGGGGACGACTAAACGCCGTGTTCTCGCAAACGCTCTGTTGTCACAGCTTCATAAGATCACAGGAGGCTTTCGGCGCTGGAGACGCCTTTCTGAGTGACGAGAGGAGGTAAATTATAGTATGCTAATGTTGCTGCAGGAACTATTCGCGAGAGTTATTGGTGATATTTCATCCTGCGGTGCATTTAGATGGATGAATAATTAATGTAGAAAGGTATCTCCATTTTGATTTGAGACACACTTTCAACTATGAGGACTTTGGAAAACCTAAACGGGCTAGTGATTTATTTAAAGATCGCAATCCTGTCCCTTGAATAATGGTATTATGAATGCTGGGGTAAACTTTTATTTCCTACACTTAAGTCCTCATCTCTTGTTTCGTTAGGTCTCAAGTTTAATGCTACACTCTGAGTCACTGTGGGATGACTTAGCTTCTTTAGGAAGATGCAAACATCCCACCCATGGATTACCATTTCAGGTGAGCGGGATACTTGTATTTGTATTTTAATTTAAACGTTGTAATTCTTGGGTATAAAGACAAATTCTGCACTATGGCTACAGATTTTAAGAAGTTTTTCCTCATTCCTATTAGGATTAAAGCCTTTATTAAACAGTGTCCACAGTTGTTACTCTTTAATGCTCAATTTAACATTAAGAATAGTTATTTTAGTTTTTTGTGAGTTACTTTTGTGCAGCACAGGTGTCAAACTCAATCAACTCAAGGGGCTACACAGTATTATAAGAGTTTAAATTGTTGATAAAAACAGGATATTTACCTTTAAACTGTCATTAACAGGAAGTTTGATATAGATTTCAAAGTTGGCTTTTCAATCCTAGAGCTTAATCTATCTTAATTATTATTATTATTATTATAATTAACTGTTTTTATTCCTTAAGCAAAAACACCTTTCAAATACCGTCACAGAAAAAAAGAGCTTTATCAAAAGTCTCTTAGTTATTGACCTCCATAATCTACGTTATTTATCTTAACTCAAACTTTGGTGCCTTTATATGTCGCCATATTAATATGAACATTATCTACTTTAATTTTAGTCAACTATCTGGTGGGCCAAATAAAGTGACTTGGCGGACCGGACTTGAATTGACTTGATTTTTTGTACATTATCTTATTGGTTACTATCGTACCTTATTAGCCTGTTTTGAAACTTACATATAGTTGATGTTATAGTCCGTATAAAGAGGCGCATAATACTCAACATTTGACCTGTGATCTTATCAAGATGTGTCAAATCTGCGGAACGTGAAAGTGCACAGAAGAAGAAAGAGGGGTCACATTAGTTTTAGGCTAGAAAAGAAAGATTTGTGGTGGGTGTGTTGCTAACCAAAAGGTAGAGGTTAAGTGAAAAAAAAAAGGTGTAAATCCTTTGTGCCACAAAGCCAAGCAAAACATTGCATTTACAGTACTTACGATTTTATGATTTCTCATCATATTATCAAACTCCTCATTAATTTTTTTATACTTTTCTTCTGTGTGAGGAGTGAGGACATATGAGGCATCGGGGTCCGGGCTATCACAACCTCTGTGTTCTTTCTTGTTTAGCGCCTGTAGTGAACATCGACATAAAGACAGGGAATGAACACAATATAGCAGGAGAACAAAGGAAGTACTTACACCACAGCGCTTGTACATTAAATCACTCTCTTCGCTTAGTTTGCCGAAATGGTCGTCCATGAGGGGGCTGTGCCCAAAACAGTCATCGGGATCGGGACTAGCACAGTCATTATGGCCTTTGTTTCTCAATTTCTGAAAGGAAATTGAACAGTTGAAAAGAAACAGTATGCAAGTCGCGGCGGGTTGTTTTTTTTTTGGTGAATTATCAATTTGAAGCTCTCGACACGGTCAACTCGGGTCTGGTTTCGTTCGTCCTTTTATCCTAAGCGGCCTTGAATAAGGCGATCGTACGTGGCCGTGGATGTTCCTCGATTTGCCACGGACGTCACCGGTGGAAGTGCAGATTATGAAAATGTGCCAAAAGATGCTTATATCAGCATGGAATTATGCAGCGTATAAGCAAAGAGGTGCACATGAACGAGACCGAAGAGTGAACTTCCAACTTCCGGCAAGAAAAACGTTGTACAACTTAATAACAACCGTTGAGTGCTCTTCCTCACTTTTGTACATCCTGTTCACTGCGCCTCATTACAGCTCTGAGTAGCGGCGCTAACAAGACCCGCTGACAGCATGTGACAGCTTGTGATATCAAGGCAGTGTACATCAAAACATGATTTATGTGCGCCTCCCAAGGTTCCTCTATCAGGCGGTTGCAGGTTCACAATTCTGTCTGCAGGTTTTTTTTTTTTTTTTTTCCAGAAGTCGCAGTCTACACGGAGGTCGCTGACCCCTGTGGATGCGGGGTTCAGAGTGCGAGCCGGAGGAGAGGAACCTACACACACTAATGAGACCTCGCACTCAATTTCTCATCTTCATCACTCAACAAAGAAGACGTGTCAGCGTGTGTGCGAGAGTGTGTGTGCTGGAGGAAAAGAGTCGGTGACATCCTCACGCTGATAAGACAGCTCAACCTGCCGAGCCGAAGATTCAACAAGAAGCTCCAGGATTGGTCGACAAAACCCAGAGAAGGATGGAAATTTCCGACGTTGTCAAGCGATTGTTTTGGAAAAACACATTCAAGGAAGGAACCATATTGAGAAAAATGAACTTATTTTTCCCCATGATGAGATAAAATATAAGACAAACAATGGAAAATGTCAAGTTATTCAATCTTTAAATATCATTGGTAAAAGTGAAAATGTAAGACATTGGAACAAAGAAATGCAGTTGCCAATGAAATCTTTGAAAATAAGAAATGCAGGTAAAATAATGAAACAAACGCATCTTATTTCAGAGAAACAGAATATTAGAGTTCATCTTGAATAAGGTCCTGAAATAAGACACTGGTTTGAAAATGAATACAATATGTTATTTTAATGCATTATTTTGTTCTGTCACCGGAAAAATCCTATGTTGTGTTTACCACACTGAATTTTCTTAAGCATATAAACCAAATCAATCCTAACTTTTTATTGCCAGAGACAATCTTCGCTTTTAATAATTAACTATTACAATAAATAATCATATTCTTTATCAATAATCTCATTGATTGACTTTTCAAGAATAGATTTACCCTCCACGTGTGGATGTTTTTTAGGAAAATAGCTTCCATGTGTGCCTTGTTTACAAATAATACAGATGAATTAATGAATCTTCAATACAATAATAAGGTGTAGGTTTGTTATAATGATCAGCAATGATGCCAGTATGACTATAAAAATACTGTAATCTTACAGTCATATATGGCTGTAATTGGTGTTAAATATACTTTTCTTTGCTTCTTCTAGACGATTCATTTCACGACATAAGTGAGAATGAAATTACTCATAAAGCATAGACTACTGTTGTTGTCTAGCTTTACAGCACTAGCTCAATAACAAGCTGCCCATAGCAACACTGCACTCGTCCGTCCAAGAAAAAAAGACATTTCTGCCCGTTTAAGCTGTATTCCAACCACCCGACTTCAAATCAATAAATTGGTCATTTTCGTCAGTCTTCCACAGTCCTCCTTCAAACTGTAGTATGCATCACCATCACGACAGGCACCTCGGTAAGAACCAGAAAGGAAAAAGTTCTGGTGTGAATTAAAGGCTTCAACTGTGCCACAGAATCTTTATAGTTTGGTAGAGCACAGTGTGGTGGCATTCTTCTCGCTGAAAGAAAAAGGTCTCGCCGGTTCATTTCCTGTTGACGTTCCCATAGAAATCCCAACAGGCCTGTGTTTACTCTGGTTCAGCTATGCACTTTCTCGACTACTCCACCGCACATCCCCGACCGAACCTGCAAATTTCAGCTCCAACCTGCTCATTACGTGAATTTCTTTGGTCGACCTGTTGGCTGTGTGAGATGGGCTGGGCGGATTGACTTTCAGAACACTTCACCGAGCCGTGTAGGGAGAAGCAGCTTGTAAACAGGAAGCAGATAGTGTGTGTGTGTGGTGGTGTGTGTGTGTGTGTGGTGGGTGGGTGGGTGAGTTGACGACAACCAACGACTTCTCAGGCAAGAAGAATTTCAAAAACATATCAGCAGACCTGGAGAATCGGGGGTTAATTTAAGAACCATTTCAACCTCGATGTGTCTTGTTTATGAGTAAAGGATCACTAGCTCTCGCCACATGGCAAGACAGGTGTCTCCACACCGAACACCTGTCAGAGCTGAGCTCATCGGGAGCGCCAACGGTGGACAGCTGCAAGGCTACATGGCCGTAAAAGGGACCGCACAGAATCCTGAAGGACGCCTGACCCCGAATGAACCTCCAGTCCTTTTGCGCACAATGTCCCTGAGACAAAAAGGAGAGCAAGTCCAAGTTCAAACAGCCTTGGTTGTGTGAAAGACACGATTCATTCTGGTGTGAGATGGTCCTTAATTCTGTCACTAAGAAGGTATAGTCTGATTCATTCACAAAAACCTGGAAAAGATACTAGTACAAACACATTTTCTTTTTTTTTGTTATTCATCTAATATCAATGACAGAAGCTGGCCAATCAAAAAAGGCTTAAGTGTCCCTCGACACCAAAAAAAGCTTCTTTTTTTTTCAACCTTAGAGGCAGCTAATGATAAATAAGTAAATAAAAGTCTTAACATATATTCAAATCACATTCATGCCTCCAGGCAACATGATAGATTTTGGGTCAGCATCCCATTGGAAGGCTAACGCTTCATAGTAGTCAACTACTTGTACCTGTACGTTATTAAACTTGACTTCATGCAGGTCTTTGACCTACTTCTAGACATTTTCCCCCCCAAGTTAAAAGTATAAACTTAGTCTAATACGTCTAAACAATCATGTCTGTGATGCTAACTAGCATAGCTACATGTATGAAACGTTTACTAAATTGTTAAATATCTTACTTTTTGAGTTATTGAGAACTTTCATTGTGCTTGTTTGAAACTAAAGTTTAAAATGCATGTTTCTAATTAGAATGTTTTTTATATTTTGGCCACATTTTATTTAATTGTTCCTCATCCACCCTCTTATATTATGAAACCATGTTTTAATAAAATATGTACTTTTTCTTTTCTTGGGTTTTTTTCTTTATTATAATGAGTTTGTTTTACTGTAAATGAAATAAAACATAAATCTATAAAACGGACAAAAATAATATCTTTCTTCTTTTTATTTAATTTGTCAGGTTTGTTTTAAATAAAGCTCGGAGAAAAAAAGTGACATATTTAAGGGTCAAGAAAAATAAAACATTTCATTGTTGTGTGACCATCTTTTTGGAAAAAGAATTGTATTTAGCTGTGATTCTTTTGTAACGTACGCTCCGGAATAACAAAGTCATGACTCTCAAAAATGACAAATTACATTTAGTCGGGTAAATGCATGTTAACCGAGTCTTGTGCTGTGATTGTTTTTCACTTTTGTTACTGGCAAACATAAAACAAATCAATGTTGCGCTCCACTAATAGCTACCTCAAAGTGTTCTCCCTATAAACAAATCGGACCAAACATCATTTTATGGACTAATAAATAAATCCCAAACTGCTGCCCGGGCTCCCTCCATCACCTCTTCCATAAGAGGAGCTTTCAGCAAAATGGGTCCAGAGCAATTCGCCGTGTGCGACTCGGAAAAGCATTTGGCTCTGGTGTTCTGCCTCTCTTGTGTCCAGAGAGCTTTCTGAATGTAACTTATTCATGTACTGTGCTGTTGAACGAGTGAATAGAGGGCAGGAAGAAAGGAGGATGATAGTGGTGCAATATAAAAAGCTTGACGTCCAACTGTGGGGGAGCCAGCAGAAGGAAGGAGAGGAAAGAAGTCTTCCATTATGTGTGAATCACAGCAGACCTCAACTTGTAAGTAAGTAAGTAAGTAATATTTATTTATATAGCGCTTTTCCAGACCAGGGTCACAAAGCGCTTTAACAATCAAAACAATACTCAAAAAAGTATATACTTTAAAGATCAAGAAAATACTGAGAACAACACAGGAGTTCCAGAAAATCAAGAAAAAGCCTTTTTGTGTGTGTTGTGTGTGTTGCCATTAAAACACACGCCTCACTTCGGACCTGTAAAGCAGGACTGCTGAATATATTCCTTTTAAAGTCGTTTACCTTTGTTACTGGTCAATACAATTTTAAATGAATAATACAGATTTAACCATTTAGATCAGAACCTGGGAAAAGTGCATCCTGGGGACCACATGCAGCCCTTTGACTGTATTTATGTGGCCCTCATGATGTCAAGGATCATGAAGAAACTAACCACTTTATCTTGTAGTTATTTATATTATCATTATTATCATTACTAGCCTGAAATATAAATATTGAGTTTTTGTTGTAGGACTTTTGTCTGTTGCTTTTGGCATTTGAGTATTTATTTTCCTTCAATAAAGACTGCAGTAAATATGAAAACAAATATTTGAGCTTTGAAATTCAAGACATTGAACAATATACATATACAATATACAATATAATCATATTTGTTATACATATTAGTCTGATTTTTTAACTTGATTTTATTCTTTTCCTTTGTATTTGGTGTGATGGCCCCTCACAACAGCCACTGTATAAAATGTGGCCCCCGGGGGAAAGGCCATCACAGTGGTAATGTACATTTTTAAATGTAATTATTAAGAATTATTGCTGGTCATAGTCTTTATGACCACCAATAATTTAAGACATTTTTGATTTAAAATAAGATTATCAGTAAAAAATAAATAAATAATAACTTTTTAACAAGCTCAAAAGATACTTGTTGAATCTTAATGATACATTTAAATTAATAAAAACAAATGTTGTTTCCCTTTAGATTCCTCAAAAATAAATAATACATATTTTCAAAGATCCATTGTTGTCTGTTATTCTTCATGCACAATAAGAACGGTTTATTATTTGTATAGCTGCAATAAATTAAATTTACGGTTCTGATGCTTTATATGAAAACACAAAATGCTGATCTATACAATAGCTGCCACTCATTCTCATATTAAATCCAAATCCTGGAACGATTTGATCTTATAATTACTCTTTTGTCACGACGGAAGCTGTTTATCATGCTAGCATTTTTTTTTGTTTGATTGCTAATGTTAAAAAAAAAAGGACTAAACGTTTCCCCAGCTTTTCCTGGAGAATATATTTTGGGTCTTACAGCCTGGAAAGTAACCGTATTCTCCATGCTTTGGTGAGCTGACTGCTCTCAAATTAAATCCACAGCCGTCCATGCCCGGAGTCTCGATAAGACTAAGCGGTAATTGGTGGCGGAGAGATGACCAACACTATGAACGACGAGAAAACAAATCTTGGAGTTTTTCTGTTTTCAGACTCAACCTGGATCTCAATGAAACTTAACCTCTTTGTTTGTTGGTGGGGTATCACCGGCTCTCGTACGCGGCGTGAATCAGACTCTCTGCCCAGCGCTAAACTAAGCAAGGTAGCGTGCTAATCCTCATGACATCCCCATTGTGTTGGGGCCGTTCCATCTAATGTGCTCATCAAAGAGCCCCTTTGAGTGTGAATGGACTCGGAAATCAGCATGGGCAGGCGGCTGATAGGAAGGCTTTTATCTGCTTAGGAATATTTCTGCTCTTATATAACATCTTAAGAGACTTTCGCTACTGTGCTCCATTTTCCCCTCTGGTGCTGTATTCTTCACTGCGAGGGCATTAAAGCGTCTCTGGGTATGTCTGCGGAAAAGCATGAGCCACGGCCGAGGATGTCCTAATTGACGTTAACAAGTAATTGTCCTATTATATATCATTGTATATATTATATTATATATATTGACAAAACAAACTACCTAATATATACATTTAAAACTGTTTCTGAGACTTGAATCCAAGTGTTTGAGATGGCAAATTGAAACAAAATGTAAAAAAAACATATTCATACATTGTAGGAGTATCTATAAGGATAAGAATCTGTCAAAAATGTCGCAGTTAGCAAGATGTAATTAAAAGTTTGTTAACTATTTTTATATTACTTTCATTGGCCTCAGACTGATGTATAACAAAACCTGTTAGAGGGTGAAGCATGTACTACATAAAAATGAAAACATAATCTCTAAATAAACAAACACAATACTATATATTTAGCATTAATGCATTTATTAATGTGTTTATTTTATGACTTTCATCTTATATTTGTTTCATTATCATTTTTTTTAAATTATTTCATACGTTTTTATTATTGTTTATATTATTATTTTATTCACATTGGTATTGTTTGTACTTTTTCTTCATTTCATTTGGCATTTTTAACGTGAAATGTATATTTAAATTAACATGCATGTATTTTGAATCCATTTGGTTTGTGTAAACTGCTGTGACTTCTATTGGTGTATCTATATATCAATCAATTGATATCCTCATTGATTCTACATGGTATGACAAAAAGGGAAGTTTCAAAATAAAATACATGACTGTATTTTATGAATGTTTGACTCAGTTTATCGACAGAATAATAGAAAGATAACTCAAATAGACGACTCTTGCTAACTTCATAACAACACTGACCACATTTCTATAAATGTTGACACTATCTCTCTTTTATTATTTAATAAAGCTTTTTCTGGATAAAAAAAATAAAAGACGGACTGATAGTTAATTTGATGAATGATAGCCTTTAGTGTGTTAAATCATCTTTAATCAACTAACAGCACTTTGCTTTGTTTCTTGCTCCGATTTCCTCCGACAAACATTGAGTCCATTGAGCCGGCGGCGTGATGCATGTCTATTTATCGCTGTATCGCATGACCATCGCACAAGAAAGTGTAGTGAATGGAATGATATCCGTAACTGAATTTGTGTGCTTCCTTTGGCTCCTGCCATTGTCTTGCTAGTTAGCAGAGAGGAAGTGCGGGGGGACGTGTGTGTGGGGGGGGGGCGCCCCCCGCGTGTCTGTGGGCAACCTATATTTTATTATTGTTGTCTTGCAGCTGTTCCAGAAACAATAAATGGACCGAGATCCAGACGCTGACAATAGACGGACCACAACGAGCCAAAAGAAAAACACACAGTGGTGTGTGTGTGACCGGGGGGTTGATCGCAGGTGAAACCCTGGTCCGACGTCGGAGGGACTCAAGTCGAGATTACCTGCGTTTGACTGACAAGCCTGCCAATTAAATATAGCCCACTCATTTGAGTGAATAGCAGGCAATTGCTGTGCAGTGAAGGGTCCCTTCAGAGCTGAAGGATGACAAAGCTATTAGAAGCTTTCCATCTGCAGTGGAGCAAATTGAAAAGTCCACTTGACGTCGCCCACCACGAAGAAAGAGAGATCAAAGCAAAAGAAATAAATCATTTCCAGAATCTTCTCCCTGCATCTTCACCCTCGTCTTTGCTCTCTGGTCATTGAGTGGATCATTAGCTGTCAGGGCCCTTGTAACCATATCCCCAACCCTGAACTCCCATTCCTGCTCGCCTCTAAAATATTCATAAGGACAATTAGGAGTTCCGATAAGGCGAATAGGAAGAGATGGAGGGGCGGCGGGGGGGGGCGGGCAGCCAAGAGGGCAGGATGTGCCAGCGGGACGTCTGTCCTGCAACACCCTACACCCCAGACCACAGACTCATCCTCATCAATCTGAGACATGGCAGATCCTTCTCCGTGGCCCCGGCGGAGCGAGAAGCCAAGGGGGGTTTTTTGGGGGGTGGTGGGGTGGGGTGGCACCATGCCAGCCCGATCCGGGGCGCCCTGATCCCGGCAGGGCCGAGGCTCTGTCCTCGCCCTCGCCACACAGCACGCACAGAGGGAGGAGGAGGAGGAGGACAAGGGCGAGATGGTAGTGTTTGCGAGAGGGAAGCTCTCGTTTCAGCCCGTTCGACCTTCAAGGTCATGGAGGGAAAGAGATGGCGTTGACTCCTGTGGTTTAATGATCTTTAGCGCAACAAGGATCCGTTTTTTTTTTTGCTCAGCGCTGGCCTTGAGACTCAAACTCACGTCTTAGGAAACTAACAAATGCTTCGACATATTTCTTTAGATTCAAGATGTTTCTCAACTTTTTTCAATGAATGAAATTTTTCAATGTCAGTTTATTAATATTAAAAGGTACTTTTCATCACTCGTTGACAACATCCTACTTGTTAAAAACAAAGAGATAAAGAGAGAGTAAAGTCAAATATTTGTATTATTCATATATTATTGTTAAGGATGTGTTTCCTAATCTGTGACCAACAACAAAGAACAAATCCAACACAAGCTTCCTGTTAAATTCCAGATGCATTTCTACTTTTATTGCTTATTTATGAAGTTCTTCATCATCTCGTTCTTCCTCATTTACGAGAACCTTTCGCTTCTCCTGAGAGTAACCAGGTGGCTGAGCAAACTCTGGGGTGACCAGGCAAATAATTCTCCTGAAAAACTCATCTGAACCTTCTTTTTTTTTTTTTAAATCCAGACTAAATACACATCTGTGTAACATCCAGAGTGGAGTTTGAAGTACTCCTTGATTGCTATGTTTGATATCTCTGAGCCGGCTTTTAATTTCTAAGTGGTGACGCACTTCTCTGCGCTTCATTATTTTTCATTCATCACTGATCTGTTCTGTGTACATTTGAACTTGGTGAAGCAGTCTGGTCACCTCATAGCAGTTAAAGAAAAGGGCAAAAAACAAACCATACAGGAGAATATAGCAGTTATGGTCAATCAAAAACTGCCTTTTTTACATTTAAAAATACATAGAAAATACTGATTTTACAACCTCCATCTCCCTTTGTTATTTACTCATCAATTTATGATATAAAATTGCAATAACACCTATTGTAAGTTACATTTTAATTCATAATATCGCTGATAACAGGGATGAGTTTCACCAGCGGTGCAAGAGTAAACTATTATATTATATATCTTGCGATTAATTAGCCGTCAGTGAATGGTCTCTGGCTGTTCCGTCACTTGTCTTCACTTGTCATGGAGTCTGGAGAGGAGCAAGAGAAAAAGAACCTCTGACGTCAATGAAGTCTGACAAGTGCCAAAAGCAAAAAGTCGCAATGTTGTAACCTGGTAACAAGCCTCGCACACCAGAGAGACGCCGCCAAACAATAACATGAATGGACAGAAAAACAAAATACTTGAACGACACCTCCGGATGTATCTGAAGAACTGTCACATTATATGGCGACTACACACTCGTGAACATTACTGCTCTTTCATTACACTCAAAAAAAACTACAAAAGAGGAGTGGTGACCCTTTTTCACTAAAAGCCCAGAGGAAAAGAAGTCCTTGTCCTATAAAAGGGGGCACTTTGAAATCCAGAGTGTTGCAACAGAACCATTAGAACCGCTAATGTTTCATCCAGCCTCACTTTTCTCTATAATCCCTCATAGATGTGCATTCTATATGGAAAAGCTAACTCTGACGATCATGCAAAAATGAGAAGGCACCTATGCTGGTATTAAAAGTCATTTTTTAATAATGCGGAAGATCACGTGGAGAAAATGTATACACACATATATTAATATAACTGCAATATATCACAGGAGAAAGGGCAGGAAAGATTAAATATGAGTTGGAGAGGAGTGCTTCACATATATTCTGTCAAACTAATAAGTCTCTGTCAATAGTGGTGACATTTGATTTAGCCTTCTCATTATTGCTTCCGTGAAAACCTCTATTTTAATAAACACAATATTCATCGAAACACACGTTCACCTAAGCAAGCTTTTGCTTCCAACTGATGATGGAACCAAACCTCCAAGGAAGATATAAAAGCAATTTACACCCTTAAATTAAAGAGGGTGTTAATTATCTATAAGGTATTAATTACATTTTCACAAGACAGATGTGTGAGATATTTACCAAGTTCACACATAACACCGGGAGGTTACACTTAAGAGATGAATGTAGATCTTTAAGAAAATATCAGAGTTGTAAATATTACAACTTATGGTTTGAATATGGCTTCGTAAACGTTTTTTGTTAGACTTTCCTGTTCAATTCCTTTATTTGCTTATTTTGTCTTGGACTAATATTTACATTACAATACAGCTTATGAATGTTGACACTCTGCTTACAAATCACAAATTATCCTTTACACACCACGAGGACATACTGAGGCTCAAACTAATTTTGCTTCGTATTTATTTCAACTTTTTTTTTGGCACATCTGTAATTTTCTGCTCCAAACTTATAGATCAAGTATGTATGAAGTCTCGCTCGAGGGCCTTATGCATACTATTATTACATTTAATAAAGCCTCGGTTGAAAAATAACAAGCCAACTATTTAAACATTTAGATAATCTAAATTTGAAGCAGTTTTTAAACAAGTTTTTCAGAAGTATAATAGAACCAACTAAACTTTCAGATCACTACAGTGTTTTTTAAAAGTTTAAAAGTTCTCGGAAAATTTTATGGAATAATTAAATTTAATATATAATATATAAAATACAACTATTTTCCCTGAACGCACAACATGCAAAATGCCCTGTACTTTGCATTCTAAATTTCTGATTTTACCTAAACAAACCTTTTATGATGTCAAACTTCTGGCTATTTATGACCGTTAACAAGTAGCTTGTAGCTAGCTTGTTAGCATGAAATTGTTTCTGACAGGAACAGATTTGTGTTGTGCTAAAAATTTGGATACATATATCAATTGGCTGTGTTGAAAATCTGTTTTTCGTCGTTGTTAGTTACACATTATTTTCATGGCTGCCAAAAAAGTCTTGACAACTTGGTAACGAATGTATTTCAATGTCGACGGCGGTTTAGTGGTTGTGGTTCTGGACTGACCAAGCCGAGACTTTTTCCTGAACCAAAAACTAGGGGGAAAAAATGACTAAGAAAAAAAATGACCAAGAAAACATGACGTGTCACCTGCTCTACCAGTGCTTGTCTAGTTTAAATTGTGGCTGCAAATACATCCCCAGCTCTATTGTTTTGACAAGATCCTGTCAATGAGAAGTTGAATTGATAAAATGAAAAACTAGAGCATGTAAAAGATGAGATATAAACATGTTTTAGTTGGTTTTTCTTCCCGCCACAATCCTCGGACGAGCCCCCAGCAGGAGAATAATTGATCAATCAGGAAAACCAAAGACTGGTCCAGCGCAGCAGATGTGCTCATTTACATCTATTAACTAAAAAAATGAGTCCTAATCATCGCTTGGACTGTGATTGACAACACCGGCATCTGAGTTTAGTTCTTCTACATGACAAATGACAAATCTCAGCTCTCACATGAAAAGCCACTTTTGTGGACGATGGAGGTCGAAGGTTCAAGCCTGACATTCTGCAATGGTCAAAATTTGCAATGATTCAATAAGACTTGCAAATCCGGTTGAATGATTCATTCCCTTCTATTCATGGCGAGAGTAGATACCGATCGCGAAATAAGAAACTCATGGAAATTACCTGATGATTTTATGCTAATATCCCTCTGCTCTCGAGGTTCTGTGAGAAATGGTTCCCTCATAAACAGAGAAGGATTGTTCATTACTCCCCAGCCACATTAACAATGGCCGCCACTATTTATTATGACGGAGATAAGCAGGGGCGAATTTCCCTTTGAATGATTTCGGCTTCTTGTCCGCGACAGTCGGAAGCTGACGGAAGCGACTGACTTACAATGAAACGTTTCATCTTTGAACAATCCTCGTTTATGAGGTGAGATTGGCTTTAATATCGATTCACGAAGAGCTGCACATTTGTGTGCTTGAATGGTTGCAACAGATGCCTGTGAAGTTTGCTCATGGATTTCAAGGTTCCTCTCAGTGACAGCGATCGCCGTATGTGTGTGTGTGTGTGTGTGTGTGTGTGTGTGTGTGTGTGTGTGTGTGTGTGTGTGTGTGTGTGTGTGTGTGTGTGTGTGTGTGTGTGTGTGTGTGTGTGTGTGTGTGTGTGTGTGTGTGTGTGTGTACGGGAGAACGGTGAGAGGTTATCGTGGAGCAAGAGCAAAATTTCATTAACTCCACCGGCAGGCGGAGGGGAAGAGTGCAGATTATTGGATTAATCTAATGACTAACAGCAGTGTTTTCATTTGTGGTATAGAGAGGATTCAATAAGGAACACAATAGAAACAACACCATCAAGGCACGTATGAAGGTTCTCCAGAGACAGAACCCAAACTGTGCTGTCAAAATATAGTTTATGAAGCAATATACTTGAAATATATAGATGATCACCTGATAAACTCGAAATATCAGACTATTACATCTCGTTTATGTCAAAAAATATAATTTGTACAGGACTTTTCTACACAAAAAAAAAGTTTATATCGTCAGATTGAATGTGTGCACAGGTTCTGCTGGTAATGCAGGAACGTTTACTTTTTATTGCTAAAAGATACTCTTATGTGAGTTGCTACAACAAAGCGAGCTCGTTTTTTTAAGCAATTACATTTACTTCATTGGATCTAAACTAGATTATCTCCCAAAGCTTTGCCAACAGAGTAAAAGTTCCTTTTCCAAATGTCTTGAATTGTACTTTTGAAAATATCATACTAAAAGTTGGATATTATGATTCTTTAGGTCATGGCCAGGCTAATGAGAAAAGCAAATTGCAGTGAGACTAAGAAAACAACGAATATATCTAAAAATGTAACTTTCAACACCAAATCATTCCTGTTTAAAACCCACTTATGAACGCAATAACACACGCTTACAATTTAGCCCCAAAACATTGTTGTCGATTTTTTTAAGTAACGCATTTTTTTTAATGCAAAGTTCTGGACAAACAAGGTATTCGATAATTGTATCATTCCTTCCATTTTCCCATGCTTTCATGGGCCACCCAAAGTTATGTGATGAATATATCGGAAGCCTACATGACAGGATTTAGGCATATCTATACGCAGACTCATTTTACACGAAGTACACCAAAGGCTACATCTGCGCTCACCCCTGGTCCATTTATCAACGGCTGCTTCAATTGCTCAGAACATACAAGAGGAGTTAAAGCCTCGTACTTTAATCATGGAATCACTCGAATCATGTTTTCTTGTGCCTATATAAAGAGCAATAACAAGATGTTTATAATCCCATTTGTTGTGCTACAGACTATGTGGATAATAAATGAATCCATTTTTTGTTTATAAAGTCCAGTATTGCAACACGAGGAATGATTAGGGTTATTTAGCTTTAAAAAAAAAAAGAATCTTTCTGGCACAAAACGGATTGAGTAACGGCATATTTACTCAAACATAGTGGGAAAAAAATCTGAGCCTCCAGCTCTGCTTTGGAGTGCCAGCCAAGTTTGAGACAAAGTCCACAGCCCTCGCTGGGTTATCACACTGTGGCCCAGGCATGCATCCATCTGTGGAAAACATGGAGAGTGTTCCCTCACACCGTACAGCCCAGTCTTTATCTACAGATGGTACTACTGAGCAGGAATGTGACCTTTGGTTTCCGTCTCTCGCACGGACAGAGCTTCCCGATGGAAGGCATGAGAGCGTTTTACAGCCTCTTCTCCAGAACCGGACAAGCGAGCACATGATGGTTTGCACGGCAAAGTTGCAAACGAGGCTTAACAGGATTTAAAAATTAAGATAAGTGTCCAAAGAAAGTGACTTCATGTGAAGCTCATTTTCTGGATTTGAGCTGGGGGGAGGGAGGGGGCGGGTCCGTGGTACCGTCAGGAAAAGTGGCACATGTATTCTCTGTAGGCGTCGACCCAAAAGGTTGAATACGGGGGTCTGTAAACACCTGAGAGGACAGATCCGTCTGATGAGATGATGAAAGCATATTTTCTGACATTGGCTCCGAGAACAATCCGACAGCGAGGGGTTGTGCGGTGACGCTGTGATGTGGACGGAGATGGTTACTTCTGCTCTGCTTCTTCACTTCTGAGCCGGGCCCGTGTAGCCAGCAGGCAGAGCGGGTTTGTGCAGTTCTGCAGAGAGTCTGGCCGAGTGAGTGAGCAGGGACAACAGCGGTCCTGTCCCAGCCTTTGTGTAGCAGGACGGTTTTTCTTGAAAGTGGCTGCGAGGGAAAAAGTTGGTCCACTGATGCTCCAGTGTAGCGCTCGGCCATTCACTGGTTTTCGGCGCCGTAATTCTATCGTGTACAATATGTATCTGTCCGACACCAGAGCCAAGCCGGAAACAATCCGTCAGTGAAGCAAAGGCTCATGACAGTGCCGTGTATCCGTTAGCATGACACGAAATTATAAATACAATTTACTGTGGTTAGCAATTCACTTTAAAAGTTAACAGCTGATGAAACAAGGGGGAACTATAATAGGCTGTGACGACAAGAGTGCGTTTCATGGTATACACTTATGTCCACAACAAAGTTGGTTCCTTAGCAATCCAGAAACATATATATTATTAATATTCAAGGGCCAAATGCTGCTTTTTCATTGCATTTATTTGGCCCTCAGGGGATCAGAGTCAAACTATAAAACCATTTATAATATTTTTGGTTTGACCCCAACCAGTAGAAATATGAACATTTGTTTATATATATATATATATATATACAACTTTGTAGTCCATTTTGCTGATTTTGAAATCCGGATTCTTAGAGACAATCCCAGCTACCCCAGGGAGAGGACAGGTGCACGGGTTATGTCCTGCCAGTTCAAAGCGCGACACAAACGCACCAATTACTCTTTGTGTTTTAGGAAACCATAGGGACCTGAATAAACTGAAACAAACACAGAAGAAAAAAAAAACACGGTGACAACTATAACTTTTGTGTTGCCCAAACCAAATTATCGTGGGACTTAAACACTGGATTGCCAACGTATAATTATATTATGACTACATATAGTTGAGTCATGCTGTTATTACCATTTTACAATAGAGGTTATGATGAAATGACATGAACTACTGGTTATTCAGTAAAACTAATACTAGTAGCAAGAGTTGTGACCTTAATATGACGTCTACGTACATCAGTTTTAAGCAAAGCTAAATAATGTGTACAGTTTTCAATAATTTACAGTCAATGAGTCTGTTTGAATAAATCATGCCCTAACGTCAACAATGATCAGTAAACTATCAAAGCTTAGTTTTGGAAAAACAGATTCAGATAAAAGACCAATAAAAGGTGATGTAAAAAAAAAAACCTGGTGATGAATAAAAAAAAAAACTGGGCAAGCTGGGGTGTTTTAAGAAAACGCCAGACTGGATTTGTGGAAGAACACATTTGTGTTCACGGTTACGTAAGACAGAGATGTATCCATGTATTTTTCATGCAGGTGAGCCCCAGCACAGCTGAGAGGGCCCCTGGTGAAGGAGCGACTGCATCCACAGGACGCCAGAACACTCTTGTGCAGCTCTGCCAAGCAGGTAATTCACGAGCAGCAGCAGCATGAATAAAAGATAATGGGCCGCGGCTGACTCCTTTTATGCTCGGTGTAATTCTTCTAATTTCTCCAAGTGAACTTCTTCCAAAAACCATGGATTCATTCGATCACTTTCGTGGCCCAGGACGTGAAGAATGTGCAAAAATATTCCAAAGCTCATCCAAAGCTATTAGTCTTGAATGTTGTTTGAGCTGGATTCAATAAACAGTAGCACTACATGATACATGATCGCAATTTATTTGAATTATAAAAAGTCATTGTTGATTACTTTTTTTGCAAAACAAAATAAATAATTATGAAATATCAGCCTCTATTAAAGGGTTATATGAGTTCAAGGCTTTTCACTCTAATATATATATAGAAATATCTTAATGGATTCTAAAAATCTTGAGTACAAACTAGTTTGGCAGTGAACATTTTACTTTAAGTCTGAATCACTTCCATCTACTATTAAAATGCTTTCACCAAATCTTAGATATTGAACAGACGTACATTTTGACAAGAGATTGCTTCAGCCCTAGTGTCATGGAATTTAAAGTTATCAACATTAATCAATTGGTTTGCCTTTAAATCCCAACTTAAACATGTTGGCACGCAGAAAATCAGCTAGAACCAGACTATGGCTATGAAGTAACAAGTAAAGTCTGACTACAGTAGTTTGTTTCTTTTTCCTCTCTTTAACTGATACAAACAACTTGCTGATTTAAGAAACAGATGAGCAAATCAAACTATTGTCTTTGGTTTTGGCCAGCTACATCTGTGAAAAGTGTCTGGTAAAGTTTATTCCAATAAATTTCTATTGTTTCATGTCAGATAGATCAGAATGATAAATAGTTCACTCAGTTGTTTTTGTCATGTTCCGTCTTGCTTTAATACACAACAGACGGTTTTGACAGTCGCACAGAAAAGCTAATTCAAATGTGATGCTTCAGCAATTACTCGTTAAGTCGACACATTGTCTTAAGTGAAATCGTGTGACAAATTATCAGTCCAGGAAGTGTAATATGACAAAGCGCTGGAACGTGGAACTCCCAGTAAACAGCGATCATGAGTTGCTCTTCCTACTGGTTTCAATTAAGAGTAATCCGATAGGCAGCGATGGTCTCTAATGGACTCTGAAGAACAACGACTGGTTCAATGATTGCAAGTTGAGATGACGTCGGAACATGTGTACACACTTCTGCTCCGGAGGGTTTTATACAGTATGGAATGTTCCACTTAACTGGAGCAATTATCAAGCCGAGCGTCGGGCGGACACACAGGTAGAGGAATATCTATGGGAAACAGGGTGATCGCGGTGGCGAGCGTCCTCTGAACCAGCAGAGATAGCTGCCCCATGTCGGTTAATGGTCTGGAGGAGCTGCACTTTATCAGCCAGTGCAGACCTCCCTGTTCCATATCTGCATGGTGACGAGGAGGAAACTTGTGCCTCGTGTCCAAAACATCCCAAGCAAACCATTAAAAGCTACCGGGTGTTCTTAAAAATCACCCGGTAGTCAACGGCGCTCTTTGAATAATAACCCCCCCTGAAGTATAAATCCAACGCTCACCTCTACGATGTCGGAGTTGGTTCTGCTCTCGTGGGGCTCGTTGTATTCTGTGTATTTTAGCAGGACTTTGTCCATGTCTGTGCTGGCGTACTGGAACAGTTTGTTGGAGCTGTTGAAGATGATGAGCGCGATCTCGCAGTCGCACAGCACGCTCAGCTCGTAGGCTTTCTTCATCAGGCCGAACTTCCTCTTCGTGAAGGTCACCTGAGGAACGATAAGCAAAAAGGTTTGGTTGTGAACAACTCACAAAAGAACAATAAACAAATCAAAGTGTGTGTCTGAGGATGTGTTCATCCAAACATTGATTAGCAGAGATAGATAGTTGTTGTAAGATCATTTTTTATCCAAAAAAAACACTAAGAAATGATCATAGTATTTCAAGAACTTCCACAATGTGTGTTAAAACATCCACAACTTTCGTTTCAATACTTGATAATAAAGTGAATACACTGGTTAATGTATGTCTGCATCTACGATTGTGTACCTAGGTCGACCATATTGTGTACAATATCTTCTGCTCCTTGTCCACAGTGTGTGTTAAGAACTTCAACAGTGTGTCTACTGTAGAGCATTGTGTGTCCACACCTTAAAATAGTGTTTCCACGTTAATAGAAATAGAAAATCCACATTGACCGCTGATTGTACTGATGACCGCTATAATGTGTGTGTTTCTACATTTCTCTTCAACACAGTGTGTTCATAACAAGTATAGTACGTCTATAGCTACCACTGAGTTCACCTCTGGAAAAGTGTGCCTTCAACTAGAATATCGTGTTCATTTTGATTTCTGTGAATCAATAAATTCTATTAGAACTTGACTTTCCATAGTATGATGGTGTATTTTAGAAAAAAAATAATAATAATTTTGAATACTAAGTCTGTCAATAGCTTTGAACTGCCCCAGTTTCAGAAACACATATTGATTTAACCTGGAGTTTTACCTCGTCTGTCTATATATTTTTGTTTCGAAATACAATTTTCTTTTTACCTCAGCCTAAGAGGTTATTTGTTGGATGTTCAATAATTCGACAAATGATTTGATAAAGAGGTTAGGAATGTAAGAAATACTTGGACTTGATTAAATTGTATTGCCCTTCATAAGTTCCATCTGGATTTAGGAAGGTGTTGAAGGTTTCCTTACTCATTTGTTACCTACACACTCAGCTTTGTTAATATCTTGCACATGTATCTTGTGACGTGCTTTGAAGTTGGAAGTTGCAATTTCAGCTAACAAAGCTTACTTCCTGGTGAAGTATGTCAGAGAAAACATGATAAAAGAGTTAGAAAGCTTTTTGTATTGCATATAGCCATGTCAGATTTGAAGCTACACATCTGCTAGTACGCAAGTTTGAACCAAATGACGAAAATGCTTGAATTCATCCCGATGATCACAGATGAAGTGAGAGCACATTGAGAGAAAAGTAAACATATACATGTGTGATTTCCAGAGAAAGTCAGTAGCCCACGTGAACATCTCCATTATGTTACTAGAACGGTTCACAATCCCCGCAGCCAAGGTGACAGATAACAAGATCACTCCACCTTTAGAATGATTGCAATAACATAGTGCACGTCTGAAACGTCTAGTTATCGAGCCAGAGGTCAGGGTTGGAGGCACGAGTCAGCGAGCTGAGTCAGAGCTTTGGCAACACGAGGGCTCCATACATTACTCCACGCTTCTGACTCCATATACGGAAAGCTATCGCTGTAGTGCCGCATAAGCCTTGTAACATGAGCCCTCAGATGGGACTCCAGGTCGTACATCACTCCGGCTGTAACGCAAGCCATCCCTGCAAAGTGACTTTATGTCCTGCATCTCTGCAATACTGTCTCTGTGGTCACCTCAGGCCGAGACACACATGTCATTGTGTTCCGCTGACTTTTGGTGGAACTTTGCAGAAACATCAGGTGGATCGATACGGTTTCTCCTCAATACTGACTTTAAATTTAGTTGAACTTTTTTCATCTTGTTCTTGTTAGAAGCTCACAAATGACCAAATTCCCTCATATTTCCTTGCTGTCACTCGGGCAAACCCAGTAGAACCTTGTAAATCCCAAGTAGCCATGAAGAAGAAGAAAGGAAATTGAAAGAATAACACGATTTTGGACCTGGAAGTAGATGAATGTTTGAATTGGCTGCGTGGGTTTTACAATATAAACATTATCACAGAATAAACTGTATTCTTTAACATTGTTGCTTTGAAAATCAAGTGTTGAACCTCAAATAATCCTGTGGTTACCATCGCTGTGGTGAAAAAAACCCCATGTAGTGTCAAACATAACTGAATAATAACCAGGATGATAGCAAGGGTAACTAAATGAATGAATTAAAGGGAATAAAAACATGCATCAAAAACAAAATATTGCAAACTAAATTTCAATTTTTTGGTTTATCTTGTTGCCACAGACAGAATTTGATGTGTGCATTTCAACATTCACCTAAACAGGTGGTCATTTTAGTTTGCTTAGTTGTCTTATTTTAAGTGTTAATATTATTTATTTATTTTTGCCTTACTTCAATTTAAATGATTACTAATTTAAAACTCACAATTATACTGGGAACAGCCAAACAACAAATATAAAAAAATTAATATATGCACATTTTTAACAGTTACAACTTTACAAAACACACCTAGATGTATTTAATTGACTTTTCTAAAGTGTTTAAAGTGTAGTGATGCTAAAGATGAGTAAGTAAGTAAGTAAGTAATTTATATTTATATAGCGCTTTTCCAGACCAGGGTCACAAAGCGCTTAAACAATCAAAACAAAATTCAATAAAGTATATACTTTGTAAAATGGAGCAAAATGAGTTTAAAAACATGGTATATACTGTACATGAGAAGCGGTGAAAGGTTCCCAACAAACACTTGTATCACTGCTCAGGACCGACCCGGGGCAGATTAACGCAACAGTTGAGAGGCTCCTGCTCATTCACTGCTTGAATATTCGGTTGTTTGCTTAACCAACCGCAACACAAAGGCCGCCATGTGAGGGGGAATGATTAACAAATTGTGCTCTCTTTAGTAGATGAATGCAGGCGTTAAGCCTTGGAGATGTCACCTTTCAGCAGGAAGCCGGGGATGAGACACCGAGCCAGGACTTTGTTCCACGTGGATGCGCGTCAGAGTGCTGAGTGCAGCGCTGCTGACCCAGGCATCGCTTCAGCACCGAGACCCGCGCACACCTCAGCAACAACATCTGCTGGCCGGGCTTTTAAATAATGGCATGCATATTGCTCTGGAAGCGTTGCAACGTGATAGCATCTCCCACCGAACAGCTCAAATGTTATTCTCTCCAGCTAAAAGTTGAAGGTAGAGAATAGACATTAAAAGAAATAAGAAACGCCTGCAGAGAATCCTGTTCGTCTCAAAGGCTTCCAGTAAATTATGATTAACAATTTACAGAATTAATACGTTAACCTAGAGAAAACTTACTTACACCAAATTTACATTTAGACTTTGGTAAGTTCTTTCCATTTACTTTTTATTTCATTTTAAGGCAAACCTTAAGATCATTCATTTTTTTAGCTATTTCTCTATTTCTCTAAAAAACCTTTGGCATCTGTCTTTCTTCCTTTTGGCTCAAGGAACTAGGGGGGTGTATTGGCAAAAATATGGTGACATAATACATGGGCATGTTACATTTAATTAATTTAATTTTGAAAAATCAATTCAGTGAAAAGACTGTATTCCGATATTTAGGTGTATCAATATTTTGATCAACTTACAGTATATGTGACAGAACACAAAAAATATGTTATTGTTCATCTGTAACTGTAATGGCTGCAAGATGATTTTCACCCGTCGACCAAGTGATTATATATAAAATTGTATCCAATTTATTGTATACTTTGTATGTGTTTTAATGAAGTCGGGAGATATTAGCTCCTTGGCAGAATTATGCAGTTTCACCGGGATACTGTGGTGTATTTACTGAAGTTTTTATTTTCCCCTTTCAACACCAGTCAGCTGATATGTGGATACATTGAAACACACTATAGATGAGCTCCTGGAATTGAACGTAGTTTAACAAAGTCCTAACATGCTTTGGTTTGTTTTAGAAATGTGTCCAAACATCAGCTTTAAAAGCTGAACATTCCATGAATACTTCAATGTTTTATTGTTAATAAAGTTATTCTAATTTAAGCAGACACTTTATTAAAACCATAGAAAGGAAATATTAATTTTACTTCAAAAAGCAAAATAGATACAATGCTGTTAAATATTCATACAGTATTGTGAAAGAAACATTAATAATTCAGTCGGTCAATTTTACTTCTTTAGTTTAAGGCTGTTTGTTGGCTGTTGGTTTGACCAACGTAACGTGCCAATAGTACAACCAAAAGAACATGGTATGGTTGCCTGTCTGACACCTGATGTGTTCAACCTCACTCTCGCCCTTTGTTCCAGGACTCTGCACGGAAACGACACAGTTGAGACGGAGGCGTCAATCAAAAGGTCTATCAATTCCTGTCCTGGAGCAGAGGTGCCAAGATGACAAACAAGACATTCGGAGCTGAAGTGCAGCTGCGTCTGAGGCCTGACGGTGGCTGCTTGACTCACTAACACCTTCAGAGGAGCTCCAAGCCTTATTAGAACCTCGTGTCAGCTGTGATGCCCCACCACCCCCCCCAGGAGCAAAGCTTGAGAGACAGTGAGGTCTGGCACCAGCTGGCAGAGTGACCGGGGCCCCCGTGGCTGCTGCCCTGGTTCTGCAGTGCCAGAGTGTGCTGGCCTAGGAGACAAAGTCAGGGCCACCACGGCTGTCGCCCCGGATCATCTCTCCCAGAGTGCCGCGGGAGACCCGCGTGGACGAAAGAGTGCACCGAGGTCTCGTGGTGGTGGGGTGGAGATGACCTTCAAATCTACAGTAAAGAGACAGAAGTCTGTATCTTCGCTCGGGTTTTTCTCGCGAAAAAGAGATGCGATACCTTCTTGGGGTATCACATCCATTCCTGTTCCGGAGCTAAACTTGAGGATGGAAAACTGCGAACAGGAGGATCTGGCGTCTCTCTCTGGAGAGCTGCCGTGGCCCCCACAGGCTTGTGAAGTGCAAAATTCAAAATGAGCCACAGCAAGGGCAGGCAGGCCTCCGCCCGCCAGCCAAATCATCAAACTTTTAATGACTTGGGCAATTACCCCCAGTGAGCCGCTTAATGGCATCCAGAGGACGGCGCTCGGCAACACTAAGCTACACAACCCTCTTTCTAGGCGTATAAGCTCTTATGCAAATGGTGAAGGGTCAAATATTCATCTGTCCTCAGCCAATCAGAGGTCAGACTTCTACCACCCCCCCCACAAGTCCGGTTCAAGGAGCAGAGTGACAACTTTGGCATTTATCTGACAACGTCAAATTTTTGGACTTGGATTTAATGTTTACACCAACAAATCATAATTGAAGTCTTTGCTCCTTCACTATGGCAACATTCGGAATAAATGGTGGCATGAGCATAATTCAGAACTATATATTTAAGGTAAACACAGTCATTTTTGACTCGTCAAATATTTTTAGGCAATTTAACATCCACCATTCAAATCTAAATGTCCTCGTGTCCATGTAATATTGTTTGTCTTTTTCTGTCGCTTTTTTGCTTAGCAGTGAACCAGCGAGTTGATCTTGGAATTACATTAATTGTTAATGTTTTAATTATTTTAAATCTCATGATCCTCTTCTCTTAGACGAATATGTTCATAATCATAAACATGCAATCTTAATCTCCCACAACCCTTTTATTTATATTTTATTTTTGTTATTTATCTATTTATCCTGTCTGTGGTTTATAGTATAGTGTATTGGTTACATTTCTTTAAATGTATTATATGGGTTGATTTATAATTCATTCACAGTTTTAATTTTTAGTGTCTTTAGATTTGAGTATTTGCCTACTCGTGACATACCATATCTTCTAATAAAAAAATATCTACAACACAAATGGAACATTAAATATGAATTCCTTTTGCTTAACTTGTGCCATTTTTCAATTTTTTATGGTTAAAATATTAAAGAAATGTACTCGGAAAATGTCCCATTGTATATTATTATTGTGTTATCTGACAAAGAACTGCTGCTGTGAGTGATGCATGTGTGCTTATATAGAAAAAATAAACCTGAAGCGGAGCTTTATTGTTGGTAAATGTGACACCAAAAGAGCGTACGAGAGCATACGATTGTTCAAAAGACAACAATAGCGTAAGAGATCTGCAGCAGACTCAGACGCGGAGCTGTTATCCTGCTGTTATCAAGCATTCTTTTCTATCTCACTCATGCCGCTGTGATGAAGAGTCATCATTTATGCAGAGGATGGCTCGCAAACTGGCTTTTTACCATCTTACAGTATGCATGACGGGAACTTTGCAGCCTTCAAGTATTTCTGCGTCCACCTCTGCAGAGACACGCAGCACTTCTTCTTCTCCGCACGCACAACTCTGCGCTTATATAATGAAAAGGTGTTTGGATCATGAGCGTTTAACTGCCTACTTATGACCTTCACCAAAACAGCAGAGACGTCCAACCAGACAGTAAAGAACAGCAGCGTTCTTACGTGACTTGATGACATTTTTTTTTCTTAATAGACGAGTGTATTCATCTCGTGATGAAGATTCAAATCGTCTCCTGGCGACGGGAGAGTATATACTAATGGCTATTCCTTCTTGGTTAACAGGGAGCTCGGGGGAATCGGCAGAGTGAGCCTCGTGCCCCTCGGGGGATAAAAGACAAAAAAACACTAAACGCATACATCACTTTATACCAAAGTTCTACTTTCGCACAGAGGCCTATTGTCATGCCAATGCTGAGTCAGCGCATACCCGCTGATGAACTTTCACTAATTACACTCCCAGATACATTCAAATGGAAATGTAATGCCAACGCAAAACTCCGCAGGACGAATCAGGAGAGGAGGGGAGATCGCTTCTCAACGCTCTGCAACAGTCTCATGTAATCCCAGAATAATTCCAGAGTACAGGCTCCCCGACAACACCCCAAACTAGGTGTTACACTGATAATTGGTCCGACCGGCGGATTTTTCTGATACTTGTTGAAGAGCTCGAGCAACAATAACGGAGTTGAATTCATCAACTCCATCGACACGCCTGACCTCAAAACTCAAGAGGAAATTTTCCAAAATCATGAAAGAGTAGTTCATATCTATACACACGGTTCAGGACCAGAGGAGAGAAATCCTTTCAGGCTGTTGCTCCTAAGCTTTGGAACGATCTTCCTCTCTCTCTGTGTTTGATGATCTACTAACTCCTTTAAGAAACATCTTAAGACGTTTCTATTTGTTCAGTCTTTTTCCTTGATTTTCTGGAACTCCTGTTGAGTTATCAGTTTTATCTTGATCTTTTAAGTATATACTTTATTGAATATTGTTTTGATTTTTTAAGCGCTTTGTGACCCTGGTCTGGAAAAGCGCTATACAAATAAAAATTACTTACTTACTTACTTACTTCTAAATAGACAAGTGTGGCCCTTTGATGGCATCTATGAAAGTCTATTAAATGCTTATTATGTGGGGATTTCATGCCCTTGAAATAATTTGAAAAGCTTTCTTATTAGATGTATATTGCTAACGCTTTTAATTTAAATGTAAGTACACTTTATCTTTTGTATTTCTTTTTTTTTTTTCTATTATTATGTATTTTTATTACCATTGAATTAAATAAAGATATTTTTTCCTTCATCCCTTTTTTTCCTTTCGCCTGGTACTTGGTACAGAAGTCACAGAATATAATGGATCGAAAGGAAATTACATTTTCCCCGTGTGGGTCCCAAACACAAAACCTGCAATATTTCCCGCCCTACTTCAATTATTTGTGGCAACAAAGAACAAGTGAAATTGTGCCATGATATGAAAAAATTAAGCAAAAGTGGATGATTAAATCAGATATTAAATTGGCGGTATTAACTAAATATAAAGGTTTGAATTGTGAATATACTGTATTGACTAAGAATCACAAGCACTTAAATATGATATATTAAGATTCTACCTTTTTATTCATTCATTATAATGATTAGAGAAGTTCTAATTAAAATAAGTTATAAAATGTTTTTTAAATACTGTTTGAGAAGAAGTTGAAAACCCAGTGAAGCTCATCGGTTGTGTCGCCTCCTTTTTCCTATCTCGATCCATAATCTACTGCTGGACCGAGGTCGGGTTGTGGAGGACTGAGACCATGACGTTAATCCCCCCCAGAGACCTCATCCAGCTCCTCCTACGTCAAGCAAGAAATTATCTCCAACATCTCCTGGGTCCGACCCAAGGTCTCCTCCCAGTTGGACATGCCCAGAACACTTCCCAAGGGAGGCGTCCTAAAGGGGGGCCTGAGCCCCCTTAACTGGTTTCTCTTGTAACGTGGAGGAGCATCGGTTCTACTTTGAGTCTCTACCTAATGACCGGATCTCAGCGAACATGCAGTGTAAACTCCTTCTGACGGCTTGTTTGCATGATCCACCTAAACTCCATGACCACAGATGAGAGAAGGAATAAAAGAAAAACACATTTTCTACTTTGTACGGTATGTTCCCTCCATGCTTGTGTGGGTTTCCTCCAGGCACTCGGGTTTCTGCTCACAGGTCAAAACCATACAACGTGAATCGGAGACGATAGATTGTCTGTAGGCGTGAGCATGACTACTTGTTTCTCTATATGGGCCCTGCAATAGACTGGCCAACCGATGTCCCCTGGCTCTTGTCCTGAATAGCTGGGATAGGCTGACGTCATTAGGGGAAAAGAATGCCTTGTTAAGGGTTCTTTAGGAAGGAAAGTCTTATAGTATGACTGTTGAAGATACAACCTTATGTAGGTGAAGATGAACGGATGATGGATCACTTTCTTTTTCTTTCAGGAAAAGTTAGTTGAAATAAAACATAAAACATATCCTGAAACTTTTTTGCGATTACTGGTAATGTAGTCACCCTCACGTCGACTAAGGGTTGGGATTATTATAAAGTCAATTTGAATTAAGCAAATGACACCCAATGGTCTTCGAATTCATCTTCTCAAAAAATAAATTAAAAACATCCAAATGTCTCTGGGATTTTCGTCTGTAACCTCCATCTTAAATAAACGTAAATAAAGTCTGATTCGCACAAGATAAGTATTACCTGTGGACCAAAGGCGATTTGTGATCATTGCGGAGAATGTCGGCGATTTAATCCCTTGCGAATGCACCATGTCTGTGATTTGTGATTGCTAAATTCTGCTGCAAATCACCTACTGTATTTCTCCTAACATCTTGCTACGTATGTGCTACCTTTCTCTTTCTATTTCTATAGTATTTGCGCAACATTTTAGATCTGTATCTCTAGTTAATGTCAGTAAAACAGAGTATTATTCCCGTGTGAAGGTACTTAAAATAACAAAGAGGTCGGGGGTTACAAATCACCAAAGGTCCACAGGTAAAACTAATCCCGTGCAAATAGGGCTTAAGTCTATATTTTAAGCTTGTTTTGGGCAAAGACAACAAGCGATACCAACAGGAAGTACTCTGGGTAAATATCGCAAGTGCTTTGGGTGTAGACAGGTGTGTGCTTCCTGTCTGTGTCGCTTGTTGTTCTTCAAACTTCTGCTACAAACTTTTATTCAGAGGAAGATGAAGACGAAGAGCACTGAGTTCCAGTTGCTACATTAAAAGGAACATGCATTTTTGTCTATAAATCTAAAAAATAAACCGATTACTCTGAAAATAATCCCAACCTTTAGTCGACATGAGGGTAAATAGAAAATGAGTGAAGCTTGAATTTTGGGGTGAACTACTGCTTTAAGATGTTTTTGATTGACACGCCCGGATCATCCATTCGTGAGGAGACCACGTCAAAGTGCATGAATGGAAATAAAGACCTCATCTCGAGATGTCAGCACCTGCCGTGGCTGGCGAGCTGCTGCGAACAATGTTTGGCTGTTTTTTGAGTTTCTATTTAAAAGCTGCAGACTGAGTGGAATCCTGCTCTCTCTGCGGCTAGACCGACGAAATGCAGGCCTGGCGGTGAAGGGTGCTGCGTGTCCCGCTGACCCACCCTGCAAATGAGAGGGTGAAGCTGCCTAATTACTAGCAAACAGCTGCAAACACACATCGCGACAGCGTCGGGGCCGAACGGTACCGCCAAGCCGGGGGGACAAGCCCTGCTCTGTGGGGAGGCCACAAGCGTCTGGCTGCCGCTTCTCGTCGCCCTCCGTTCACGCCCATGCCATGAAGCCCCCCCGCCCCGCCCCGCACCCCCTGCTGCCTCATCAACTTCTGTGAAATTGTAGGGTGTTGAATTGTGTCTGCACTTAAGACATGTCACGGCCTCTGCTGTGTCGCCTCCGGTTTGTGAAGCAGCGTGACATTCGGACAGGTGCAGACGGAAAGACACAACAGTTCCAGTGGAAAACAGATAAGAGGATTTAAGCGGAGAGCGGTTACATTAATGTTGACACTCACCTGCCGGTTCCTCTCATCCATGATCCTGGTGATCTGTATCTTCTTCCGCCCCATCTCTGCGTCGTCTCTTTTCCCCTCCTCGTCTCTCTTGGATACTTGAACGATTTCAGTAAAACAACACTTTTGTTCCGCTGCCTTCTTAGCACATCGTGTGCACAGGTCCTTCTCTCGTACTTTTCTTGACACTCTCTTCGCTCTTTCTTCTGTTCTGCAAGAAGCAAAAGAAAGAGAGGAAAACGATGTCAGATCAGAGTTAAGTGAACGCTCTGTGACGTGTCCCTTTGGAATAAAGACTGTAACCCTCATTGCTTCGCTCTTCAACTATGTCGAAGCATTCACACTAACAGCAAGACTTACTTAAGAAAATGATGTTAAGTCATTTGAAAAAAGAGTCTTATCTAATGTAAAATTGTGTCTTACTTTCATTATGGTAGAACGTTTTTATAGTTATACGAATTTTAAAAATATTGGGTTAGGGTTATTTTTTTTGTAGTTATTTGAATAGGAATATTAAACTCTACTTGTGGAAAAAATATGTTGAATTAAATTATTAAACTAAAAAAAACAATATACAAATGATATAATTCAATTACTAAATTGAAACAAATTCAATCTTACAATATACAACTTATTGAATTATATTATTAAATTGAAACAAAATTAACCTTTTAATATGGAATCTATTGAAAAATTAAATTATCAAATTGAATTTTTCAATATAGAAATAATTTAATAAGCTTAAGGTTAACCTTTAACCTTAATTATTAGATTCAATTAAAACATTTTTTTAATTTTATTCGGAAATTATTGAATTCAATTGTGAAATTTAAACGAATTGCTTTCAATATAAAAAAAAAGATTTTATTTAATTATTAAATAAATAACAATTTCACCTGTAATTACAGACATTATTGAAAGCAATGCAATTATTCAAAGAAAAAATGGTATAAAAATAGTAAATGTAGCATATAGCTATTATTTAGATTTTCTGAAATAGACTTTATTTCATTTAATTATTTTAAAGCTCAAACTCATGTTATTTACAATGCAGCCATACCAATCCAAATAAACGTATATAATTGTCATCATAGAAGAGCAAAAATCGCTTTATTAAAGAGGCTGTTAGGCAGTAAGAGACACAGCTCTGAAATAATAACAACACTTTGTCAATTGTTTGTCCAACCTCCTGTGAACAGGATGATATTTTACTCTATATGAACGGATCAATCTTAGCTCGAGATCGATCCACTCTCGTCCACGGAGAAGAACAATTCCTTGCCCTTCCTGAGCTGACCCTCCCTGATGCCAGCTTTGCTCTTAAGATGATTAACAGAGAACCCGGTCCAGGCTTCACTGGCGCTCAAGTCTCCGGAGCGAGAGGACAAGCATCGTGACGAGACAGGTGGGAAAGAGGTATTCCCACGAGCTCGTAACCTGGACACTTTTTTTCTACTCCCCTCGGAGCATGTCCGATGTATTTTTCTGCTAAAAAAAAAAGAAAGAAATACAGAACGTCCCCAAAGGCCCATCCATCACTAACACCCCGCAAATATAAAGTGTCTAAACAACTGCATTTCCCCCGCGAGTACACACCGAGAAAGGTTAACAGCTCAGTCCATTAGATGGAGTCAGCACTTGTGAAAGATGGAGGCCAGAGGCCAAACAGGCAGTGAAAATGAAAATGACCAGTTCTAGGAGCACATGGTGATTATGGGTTACGGATGGGCTAGCATTACCGCGTCTGGCAGTTTGAATCGGGGCTCCGCTGGAGGCAAACTTGGCTGAGATCACCTCGCTAACTACCCGCTGTCTAAGCTCGCAAAATGACCATTTGAACCCCCATGAGGAACTTTCCTCGACCGCATCGGAGCGGGCGGGAGGCGACATTCTTGCTTTTTATAGAAATAGAGACGTCGTCGGTCACAGACATTCTTCATTCGATTTTGGATTACTTGGAATAAAACTTGACGCCCATTATTTTACATTTTCATTTCCTCTGGTGTGTTTGGTATTTATGCATGGATTATAATGACTGTTGTTGTCAATTTTTTCTTGACTGCCTGATCCAACTTCTGACCTTTTTTTTAAAACTTTGATTCAACAAAAATGTCATTATGACAGAGCATAGCTTCACCCAGGAGCTAATTTGACATTTGTTTAAATGACGAAAAAGCGTAAATTGAATTTCATGTTACTGTGTTGACTTATAACATCCTAGACCAGGACTCTAAGTTGAGCTAATTCAGGTAAAAACTACAGTTGTATACTGTATATGTTTCAGTGTGTGTGGATATATATGTATACTTTTATTTTTGCAGCGGCAAAAATGTTGTTTCCCTTCTTCTTATGGACATTTTCTTCTTTCATATTTTTTTTATTTTCTCTGTGTATCATTCTTGAGCTGTACTGGTTGTTTTATGTAAAAAATCAATAAACAAATATCTTAAAAAAAAAAACTACAGTTGATACTAAGTCTGCTGCCTTTTTTGCAAGGCAGTACCAATCATTGATAGTAACCCAAAAACTATTCTGTCACCAAAGTCAAAAAAATTTAACGCTCTCTTTAATAAAGTCGAGTTTTCTGTGAGTTTCTAGTTCTGGACTAAACAAGCTGTGTCACCACATTTCTTCATTACCTTCTATTATCCAGATGTTGCTTTAAATAAAATTGTATTTTAACAATATTTTTTCCAGAGTTATAGATAGACACAACCAAGAAGAATAATGTCCTTCGCAGAAAAAGGGGCCAAAAGTCAGGAAACATATTAATGACGATCATGTCATCCTTTTAAAATGATGTCGATGACACTCGCCTCCCCACGTATTAACCAGACTCTGTCAGGAGTCGTCACCCGTCACCACGCCGGCGTATCATAAAGAATTGAGACGCTCGCACTCGCATACATTATTTTGTGTCTCCGCGGTGGAACTGTCGCATCTGGACCGTTCCAAGTCTGGAGGCTAACAAGTGTGTGTCCTGACATCTCTGATGCAGATATGACATGACAAGCTGAGGAAGGCTCCCGGATCGCAGGTGTGTTACTGCGTCAGAGTAGCGTCTCCGTCGAGTTAGCAGAACCTTCTAGTTCATGTTAGTGAACTAGTATGAAGCTCTGTGGTTGGAATGAAGCTGGACTCACTGGTGACAGTTGCTGAGAGGAGATCATTGAACAAACTACTGTCCATCATGGATGATGACAGTCATCCTCTCAGCACTGTCATCAGTGAACAGAGAAGCAGAATGAGAAGCACGAATGCTCCTACCCAGGTGCAAAACAAATAGACTCAGGGACTCATTCATTCCTCAGGCTATTAAATTGTACAATTCTGAGTTTGGGGGCAGGAGTGGAGTGAAAGTATCTGGATGTTCTGTTCTAGGTTAGTCTTTGTATGCTTTGTCTTTGTTATTTGTCTTCGATCTATGTCTTATCTTATATATCTTTTTATCTTTAGACTTAGATTGTATCCTCTTGTTCTTTCTTTTTATTTCTCTTTCTTCTTGTTCTTATTTTTATTTTTACTTTTATGAATAATTGCTGTATTGCTGTGTCTAATTGGAAAAAAAACAATTTCTCGAAGGAGACCTCCTGAGAGATTAATAAAGTTCTACCTAGTCTTTTTTTGTTTTTCTTTGATCTATGTTCTTTGTCTTTATCTTTAGACTTAGATTGTGTAATTGTGTTCTGTCTCTTTATTTCTCTTGTTCTTATTTTATTTTGATTGATTTATTTTGATTTTTTATTTTAAAAAATTGCTGTATGTATTGGCTATTGGAAAAAAACAATAAAGTTTTATCTTACCTTACCTTAGTCAGAGCTAGCATTCTACGCCATGTTGTCATTGTCCAACAGCTAAAAGTGACTCCTATTATCCCAATAATAGATTCAGAAAAATGTACTTTTTGAGGTTAAGCTGGAAAATAACATGATAATAATGACGACGTTTAAAATGTTTGAATGGAAGTGAATTCAATGGAAGTGCCCATAAGTGGTCGGAAAACAATAGGTCAACAGAATTAAGTTCAAGATTTTCTATTTACTTTTGCAAAAACCTTTTAAAGTTGATGATAAGGTGGAGAGAGATTGAGAGACTCGTGTTGGGTAAAGACAGGAATATTAAGCACTAAGTTTAAGTTAACAAATGTGTTGAGTGTAATTCTTAAGCTCTGAGCGACAATGGAAACTGATCTTGATCAGTTAAAGCATAACGGTCTGGGTTGGCCTTTTTTGGAAGTAGCGTGTGAACACTGAAGAGAGTACAAGGATTTTTTTGTTCTGTTTCAATCAAAAGTAGTTACGACCAACACCGACAGAGATATGTTAGATATTTACAGTTGAATTCATTATTTGTGTTGTTTCTCATCTTGTTTAGAATATTTTTTCGGATTATTCTCATATATTATTCTCTTATTTCGCCAAATAAAGTTACGGGTCTGTGAGTCAGAGCGGGTCGAAGGAGTCAACATTGGGATTCTGTCCTTCAACAAACACAGGTAACATAACGGCGATATTTTGTCTTTGTGTTACTGAAACATAGTGGTATAAAAGTTCAAGGGTCATTGGAGATGTTACATTATTATACATTAAGATGATAAAATAATCCATACACTGTGTAGTCTAGGCGGTGTTGCCATGGAAACGACTGGACGCAAGGTTCAGTCCACATAATGTTTTTTTCTTTCTTTTTTTTACAACAACAATGTTCCATTGGTTGTCAAGTTACAGCAGGCCGATCTGCCACGTCCTCCCGAGGGCATAGCAGTGACACACACCGGGAGGGTTAACAACAGTCCTTCACGATCAATACAACATGCAACACAAACACTTCTTCTTTTTATACATTATTTTTACAAATTAAATGCTTCAATCTTTTTACATGCTTTTTATCCAAAATAGATTTAGACTGATTTAAAAGGGTAGAGTTTTGCAACCTAGAAGTGACTTTTAAAACATCAGAAAACATTAAATTGTTGAGTAATTCACGCTATACTATTGTGATTGCTGGAAAATCCACCAAAAATTCAGATGGAACAAAGGTAAATGCTATCTTAACTTATCTTGGATCTGCCCTGATAGGTCCCAGACACTGTATGCCAGGAATTTATTTTAAAAATGTTGCTTTAATGATCCATAACCACCGCGCGAAGAAACGACTTGTATCTATATATATATATATTGTAGCTCGACACGATCAACCTGAACAGAACCAAATCCACAGTGGCACATGTTTCATCTGCACCCCGGCGAATAAGATGTAACACGATGATCCTATCTGACTTGTGCTAAAGAACAAACCCACGTTGTGAGGCGAGAACGCCTCCGTTTCTTTGAAGGTGATGGAGAGCAGCCAAAGTTTCGAGCGCAGCCGTGACAGTTGCACTTCCTGCAAGGCTGCGTTGGGCCCGTAGAATCCCACCACAGACGGAATCCGAGGGTAGACAACAAGACTTAAACTTCCTGCTTCTCCACTTCCTGTTATTCAGGACGTGTTCGCTGTGTTGTTGGGAGAACCTCGGGGACACCCAGGCCCCTTATGTTCTTTCCCCTTATTACCATGCTGATTCTGACTGTTAGTCCGAGACTAAACAACAACACGGGCCCATCTCTTGTGGCTTTCCTGGTGTACTTATCATGTTTACAGGAAGCATCATTATACAGGCGGCACATTCTGCTCACAGCCAGCCGCTCCGCAACTAATGAACCGGTACGTGCTACTCAAACAGCTGCTAAGTACGAGCCGACTTTTTCCCACTTTTTGAATAGACATCATTGCTAAATCCGAGTCGTCACGCTAATCTGTGGAGGAAACATAATGAGATTGTAAACAAATATCCATAAGGCGAGATTTCCGAGGCACAAATGAACATTCATTTTAATCACCAACGTCTCTTTTTTTTTTCATTAGCGTGGCACGAATCGTTTCAATGTACGAGGATGGCGACGAAAAAAGTCAAAACAACTTTCTCTTATCAAATTGCACGAGTGGCTTTGTAATCCTAGAAGAAAAGAGGAGTGCGTATGTCATCAACAGAGTGTCGTTTCTGCTACTAATGCAGACAATAGAGGCTTTTTCTTGGCACAAAAAAACCCACTTGACAGCATTTTTCTTCACAAAAAAAAAGGGGGGCCCACGTGTTGTAGATTAAGTAATGACAAAGGAAAATACATACAACCTATTGAAAGAAGTAAGAGTGTTTCTGTTAGAAAGTGACAGGAAAACATCCTTTTATAAGCTGATGTCTATTGTGTTAAAGAACACACAAGTGTCTGGTTGCAGCCGTTGAGACAGACCCTTGTCTGGACCACACCACGGAAGTATAATTCCTTCAGAGAGTCAGCGAGCGAAAATAAATAATCCCTTAAATAGATTTTATTTTTTGGATCTAAAAAGTGCAACCAAAAATAAGAGTAATTGAAATTGAACAGATTTTCACAAAATGACACTCCTTTTTCTAACAAAAAACACATTTTTGTAAGATTTGTGTTGCTCCTGATTAATCTAAATTTTAATAAACTGTGCTGACGTTCAGTGTCTATTACCACTTCTAGGAAAGTACTACAGTTTAACACCCCAGGAAACGTTCAGAATCTCTGTGATCTTAGCAAGTCAAAAGTATTTTGTGACAGATCCCGCCACACTGACTCACTATTCAAACCTAAATCTATATTTATGAAAAATCTTTGTATCCAATTGTATTATAGCCGAACTCCAAAAGACACAATGAATACAGAGATCTATCATTTCCAAATTATCTGTAGTGTTTTAGTTTCTTTAGTCCCCAGCAGATATGACGCACGATACTCCGTCAATACGTTTATTTTGCGAAACAGCTTTTTCAGGATTTATTGTTTCCCATTGCAGGGATTGAAATGAAATTAAAAACCGACACTTCGGATCATCATCACACACTTATCCGACGTGCTTGCTTAATGGGATTCAGAGAGGAAAAAAACAAAATCAATGACATCTGAAAGTGCATTAAACTGAAAGTGTCAACGCCGTGGCTCGACAAGGATTCGCTCGCAGCGCAATCGGAGATGTTAGCATAGCGGCTAAATCCACAGCTTTACTAATTTGTTTCAATGGAGCCTTGACACAAGCGCAGCAGGAAATGAACATCCAACCTCTTTGTTCTCGCTTTCATCAGGAGGTGCTGCACCTGTAAATGGGGCTGTTGGCCTGAGGGGAGTGGAGGCGAGCCAGCCCTCTCTCCAGCGTTCTCCCATCTCCCTATTGTGAGGGTGCGCTTATCTCCCTCTCCAGCAGTGAAAGGCAGGATTGTAGGCCCGGCAGCATCACTAGTGTTAATGTCTCCTGATGCTAATCTGACACATGGCTGATCCCTCAACAACCACTTTCTCCATCCTTTACCCAGCAGTCTTTTCTTTCTTGCCCCGCTTTTCGCTCATGCCGTCATTGTCTTGCCGCCTTTGGACCGGAGTTACACCTCCACTCACCTCAGTTTCTTCCCCAACTAATGAGGGGCGCTGTTACACCCCAACAAAAGAAGAGGCTTTGAAAGATGGAATGAAAGAGTGTAGAGGCTGTGGACATTAGCATCTTTAGTTTCCTCAAGAACTTGGTGAAATAATTTTTAAAACCTGATTTTAGGATTGTGTTTTTTTTTTAATCAATTGCGGTTCCTCTTTCGTTGGATATAGATGCGAATGCTGTACTGTATTCTGAGTTGTTAACAAGCATTTCACAGATTTTCATTGGATTTGAATTATTTTTCACATTAAATTAGCATAGATATACAATCTGAAAATGCTGAAGGTAGAAGGAACTTTCATGTCGGCACCTGAAGAAGAGCCATTTGCAGATTCACCATTCTAGCCAAATGTTTTTTAAAGGAGGGACAAAATACCCACTGTTATTTGAGCCATTTTTACCAGGACGGGCTGCGAGGAAAGCGGCTGATCAAGCAAGTGTGAAGGTATATTGAGATAGAGTCTCCTGGGGGGGGGGGGGGTGTTAAGGTCAAAAGTTAAGACAATGTTTAAAATGGGTTTAAACAGTCCTACATCCTCTAGAGGAGGTTTTCACTTCTGGTGGAGAACAAACTAACCTTATAACTGATTTGACTATCTCGTTCGTTGATCCTATCCAAGCACTGCTGGGGACCATGTTCAATCCACAATTAGAAATAACACCAGGTTCCCTTGAAACAACACCAGGAATCTTCCGCTAGTGAGTAGACAGCAAAAAAAAAAGCCTTTCAAATTCTGCATCATTAAGCAGGAGTAATTGAGGTCCTCTCGCTTCAGTAGCACATGTCCATTTCAAAATGAATGTGCCATGTGATGTTCATTGGTCTAAATATGCTTATAACAGCGTCTAAGGATTGTGGACCATGGTGACAGAAATGTCCCTTAACTGAAAAAAAAAAAAACTTGAAACAGCAGGCCTTCTAGACAGTGTCTGCCTCGATGGCTTGTGGCTCGGTCCAACTCTCCAATGACCCAGCTGTAATCCCTCACTGGATCAATGCAAGTTCAAACAATCCTCCGTGCTGCTAGCACCTTCCTCAGACAAGGGGGATGGTGCTGTAAGACAGGAACCAGGAGACAAAAAGCTACTTATCACCTCCAAAATGACATCAAAAGCAGAGGAAGCCCCACCGGATGCATTTGTTCTCACTAAGAAAATGTTTGACTCGAGGCTGTGTTATTCAGGCAGCTGGAAGGGGGAATGAAGTGGCTCTCGAGGAACACGCCGGACAAGCATCCAATCTATGAAATCTGAAAGATGTTGGAGTGGATAAAGAAACCAATGACAAAGGACATCATACGCTGACAGCGGAAACAGACAGGCATCCTCTATCTCACTTCTGTCAGGGGATGAGAGGACATGCAAGGTGACTTTGACTGAGCGCCCTGGGGTTTCATGAGAATTCTACATTACATTAATTTCATGTCTCTTTTTAACCGACTTAGAACCACAGAGCAGAGGATGGAAATTAAACGAGTATCTTTGGCACTCGAAGGCAGCCGGGTGTCGCAAAGACAACAGTGACATGGGAGTGCAACAACTTTCCAAAAGAAGAGGGCGTCAGTGACAGACAGCGCTATTGTTCCTAGCTTAGGCATGGTGTTTTGGTTGAGCGGTGCAGTTGAGCGCTTGCTTAATGGATATTGTACAGTTAAAACTGTGTTAATACAGTAGTTCTTAGCAAAGGTTTGATTGCCAAGAGTGTCCCGGAAGAAGAATAAAGTTCAATGTTCCCAAAATTGCAGGTAAAAGTTTTACGGTTCCTGCTTGGAAACCTGATGGATCTTGTCAAGAATGAATCGTTCACAGGGAAGTCAGTCAATGAGGACAAAGTGATTTCCCAAATAAACAACAGGTACCGGCTTAGAGTAGCATTTCACTCACCAAAATGTCATAAATTTTCAGGTAAAACACAAAGTCACTTACTTTACCGGACCCCCATGGACAACAGAGAATTCATCTTGGAAGTGGAAAACTGCATCGTGTCGATTTACACAAAACAAAGAAAAAAGTCTGATTCACCATTACCTTTAAATGCCAACAGTGCAAAGACTACAACTAGCGGCACCACTACCTTTATGATAACAACACGGCCAAGCAAAGTAGGCATATGACAACACAAAACCAAGACAAGTGGAGTTTGTCAGAGGAGAATGTGTTAAATATATGGGAAGATGTAAGGGAAATAGGACTAAATGAAGCACCCCGAGCCCAACCCACCCCACCTCTGCTGTGGTGTGGCAGCAGCGTTGTAACATAATTACTGCTGGGACACTTCTATTCCCAATGATCCATTTGCGTCAGTCAGGTTTTCAAGCCCGACCAATGAATGGATTCTCGGTTTCTCAAGGATAAAGAGATGACCCTCTCCGAACAGTTATATCCATTTCATGTAGGAAAGCAACTCTTCTTCTCCAAGGTAAATCCCTCGGCGCATGTTTGAGTGAAACTTCCATGAACAAAGGGGAAGATGAGAAACTTATTTGATGCACGAGGAGGCTGATGAATTATGTCTCATTAAAACTGAATGTGAACGTATGGAAGAGTCTCTATAGCTTCGCCATTTTGACCAGATGACCCGAGAATACTAAACATGTTTTCCTCAAGTTCACTACAGTGTTGAGAAGGAACTTCTTTCCTGGCTTTTAAATATTGATGTAACTAGATTTACTTATGAATATTTAACGACATATGTAGCTAAGGACATCAGGTGTTGGACCATGTATCTCGAAGTCAACTTCTTTAATGAAAAAAGCTATTTATCAATAAACTATTGTACATTTTGGATCATGGACTAAATACTCTCGGACACATGCTATTAAAATGGGCCTGAATATTAAATTATTATTTTCTTTTTAAACTGAAACAAAAATAATTATTTTGAGGATATCTGTAGAATAATATTCGTAAATAATAATAATAATATTAATGATCGGTGATAAAGTTAAAATACTGAATGTAACAACAGAAAAAGAATAGGTTATGAATATAAATTAGAAACTTTATTAAATATTGACCACATGTTAGTATAAAACACTAAGAAGAAATATTCAAGATATAATACCTAATAATTTATCTATTTTGTTTTATAACAACTTAAAAGAATAATAAAAAAAAAAAGTTTACAAAGAAATGCAAATAAAATTAAAAAAAAATAAAATAAAATTCAAAAAAATATTTTTAAATGGTTTCAAAGTAGTTTAAAAGATTTAGGGATCAAAAAACATTTATACTCTGACCTCATATGAACCCTAGGATTTTGCCAAGCCCTCTTTGAGATAGTAGATGGTGTACAATGTAAAATGTTGAAAATGTAAACCTGAAATTCAACTCCTCAATGAAGGAGGGGTCACTGTGACCCAAAAACAAATGTGTTTGTGATATCCCTTTCCACAACTACAATTTGTGTTCGGGCCATTGGGTCTCCCTGACCCTGAGATAGCACAAGGGATATCAGCAATGGGACATTTATTAGAGGGCTATAACAAAGTCGTAGTGTAGGGTCCAGCCAAAAAAAAAAAGAAGGGATTAGGCTCGGTACGAAATAACAGCAGAACTTTTTTTAAAAACACTATTTCCGTTTCTAATATTCATGGTCAATATAGGTGGTTTCAACAATCTATATTTTTCTTTTTTTTTTTTAATCAAGACAAGAAGGAACATGAATTAAATTGCTCCTCAATTAGGAACTTTAACATCCTACTTGTTGTCTCCGGGTCAAGTTGACCGACCTTCACCACTGCATATAAATTTATGGAGGCGAGGGAGGTCGTTCACCTTTCCTCCTCACCCAGATACGACACAAGGGGTACCTCAAACACATTTGTTTTCGGGCCTCCAGGTCACCTTGACCCAAGATAAAACAACGTTTAAGACCGAACATGATTAAGTAAAACCAAAAGAAAACAAAATGTAATTATATTTCCAACTTGATCCATTGTATTGTTGCACCTTGACCCCATGGGTGCCACACAGTCGCACTTTGCCCATGTCTGCACAATATTTACATTTTTTTTGTTTCCCCAACTGTAGTTGTGTAACTCTCCAATCAATAAGATGGAATATTATCCTGCAGTAGAAGGAAGCATTATATACGATAATACAATTTATTTATAAACTTGTGACCATGTATTTCTTTGATTAAACATGGTTCTAAGACTCACGTTTCCTCATTTTTTTACACTCCAAAAAGTGTTCTCGAAACTAGTTTAAGTGACTTTTTTTTTTAATTAACTCTGATTGCAGCTTTTATTGCTCCGTGAGACTGGAGGAAGTCGCACGCACACAAAGTAGATTAATTCATGCATAGTCCTGAATTTACATATCATTAAAGTTTTCACGACGTGGTCTAGTAAACTGCAGTGGCAAGTGTCCATTTGCATGGTTGTCTATCATCAGATCATCAGACTTCCCATTAGGGAGCAATAATAATGGCAACACTACGGGGAGCAGCAGCCCCACCAGGCCCCTCAGGATCCCTCCGAGCTGTGTTAAGTGCCTCTGCAGCCTTTTGATGTTGTGGAGACTGCAACTCCGAAATGGTAAACAGCGGAGATGAACCGAGATCTTCCTCCAGGGGGAATCCACAGTGTAAGGATATTAGGAATGTCATGCATAATGCGCCACAGTAGCGGCGGAGCGTTTACACGATCTCAACACATCTTTGGAAGCGCTGTGAAGAAAGATTAAAACCATGAGAATCAAGATATCCATTAGCACGGCAGCGGGCACTCGCCGCTAAATAAACAGTTGTTGCTGCACAAACATGTTGTACACTTTCTTTAGGATTACACTGGGAAAGTCTTCAGAATTTATTGTGCATGTATAAAAAAAAGAAAAGAAAAAGAGGACCACTAAATATTTCATTCTCTCCTCCCATTTTTATCCTCCACTTGATGCCACTTTCCCACAGTGTTCCACTACATAAAAGGTTTATGCAATCTGGTCAGCGAGGACGACCGTGAGTCATATCGCCGCTGAAAGAGAGCCAAAACTAGTCTCTCCCGTAGATTTATACGCCTAATCTGGAAAATACCTTGTGTATGCTGGACATTGTTGCCAGCATTACGACCGCCTCCTATTCACGTCTTGTCAGGAAGGAAGCGTAATGGAATCTAACGCCATTGCACGAACAGTATTGAACTCAATTATCCTTTCATAAACATCAAAAGCCTCTTAGATTGGTCATAATGTAAAGGCCACAGACGTATAATACGATGATTCCCAAACAAACATAACGCCTCACATTTAAAAAAACGAAGCACGCTCCAGTGTGTCGTTAAGTGAAGACAGTGGAAAATGAAGATGACTCACTGGAACTGAAATGATATGGTGAAGACAACACTCCTATCGTAGCTATGTCCTCTTAAGGTTTACGCGAGACTACTGTTTGTTTTCATCTTCCAAGACATGGCGTCGCCACCGAAGTACAGACTCAACAAACGACTTCTCACAACGTCGCCAACGTTACCAGTAAGTAAATGTCATTGAATATTTCAACCGCAACCGGCACGTAGTTTAGTTTAACGTAAAGATAGGCTAGCTTAGACAAGAGATTCATCTTAACTCATGCTTAGCAGTGACAGCAACATGAAAGTCATTTACAATTCAATTCTAAAAAAAAAGGTATAGATTTGTTTGGATAAAAATGAAAAAATGTATATTTTACCGCAACATTTGATAAGCTATATCTTAATTTTTGACCATGCTACGGCTCACAATACAATCTTATGGCAACACTACACAATATCAAGGCCATCGTTTTTGGCGGCCCTCACTGTAAAAACAGTGGAATTGCATGGTTAAGAAACAGGAAGTAAATCTACACACATTTATTTGAAAAATGAGAGAAAGGTACTGGTTGTGTAAGTTTTCTATTTGTTTTCCACGCTCTGAAAAGTACTCTGTGAGACTGAATACAACCAATAGACCTGCCACCCATTAAGGTACTAGCCGAGTCATACTGTGTGAGTCACAACATGACACCAATCATCCCAGAAAACACGAAAACGAAACCTCACAATGTTACATGCTGCTGCATTAACATGAATGGCCAACTCAAGATCAGTACCAATAAATAGCCTTTCTGAGTGATAATGTCGAATATTTTTGTTTGATTTACTATTTGAGCTATCATTTAATCTACTATAAATACTGTATATTTTAATTCTCTTAAATGTAGCCATTAGTCATATGACTGAAGACAGACGTTAACGCGACTGTCTGTTTAGAGAATATCATCATCATGTTATTATTTATTTGAAATACTAAATATATATTTATTACTTCTGTGTTTTTCCTCCTCAATTAAACACTAAACCAAGATAATTCCTTTAGCATCACTTTTACTGTTGTAAGTCTCTATATAAGTGTTAGATAAGCCAGGTTCTTTATCTTGTCTTAAACATTAGCATCTTCACAGGTCATAATATCAAAATCAATCTATCTATTGTGGGCCACTTAAAATGACTTTGTGGGCCATATTTGGCTCCCGGGGCCATGATTTTAACATGTACTATACAACACAACGTAGCACATCTTACACTAAAATCTGGTTCTTCTCTGATCATCCATCGAGTCAGTGTTGGAAGAATCTCCTCACATCAATGAACACTGAAAAAAAAAGTGTTTTCTAAAAAGTCACAGTTCACAGCTTCGTCACCGAATCAGATGATGTGTTCTCGCCGTCACATGAACACTGTGTCCAAACGCTGTACCTCACGCACTGAGAAAGACCCCTACAGGCGGTGCAGCTCGCCTCGCTAGGAATGTTTCCAGCAAAACGGTTCGCCTGTGCTCCCCAACACCAGATCATAGATGGACCTTTTCTTCCCAGAAGCCCCTCCTATGCCGAACCCGCCTCGCAGTCGGACCTGAGGTTTTTTGCGAGGAGGGAAATAAAATCAGGATCACACTCTGACATGTGTGCGGCGGGCCGGCGGGTACAGTACATCATTTTCACCTAGGTTTTTTTGCGGCACATGGATGGAAAGTGGACTGGGAGAAAGGGAGAGGAAGAGCAAGCAGAGGGACTCGCAGCAGGCGGACTAGACACCTCGCTCGCGATGCCAGATTGCATCAGAAACCACATTTTTACTAATCTTCCTTTACATAAAGATTTTCCTTCTCCTTTCACACGCGGAGACCAATAACTTGCTGTGACTAAAGCGTTTTAATCCAGTAAAGCTCACGAGAGAAGCAGTAAAATCTTTAAGAGTCCAGTAGAAACCCCTTCCAAAAAGAAATGACACTTCTTCACACGCTGGAAGTATTGACTTCGCGCCGACATCAAATACTTCAACATCGAGGACTTCAGGCTGGTTACGTTTGCTCAGATAATGTCCGTTTATCTTTTAAAATCATCTACATGACGGCGACACCTGCGATTATATTCATCCTCGGGAGATCAAAGACAAGAGTTTTCTCAGAATACTGTAAATAAAGAGAAAAGTGCTACTGCTTGTTGTCAGAAGCAACAATGTGTCGTAACTTTGGTCAGATTCCAAAGAGCCTATTATCTGTAACCGCTGATACCAGTTTTTGTTTGATTTTTGAATAAATAACAACATAAAACACCTTGTAAAAATATCGTAACTTCTTAAGGAAAACAAATAAGTGCAGAAATATTACTATAATATTCCCACTCGTTTAAGAATATAAATGGTACATTTTTTAGAAACATCTGTAACATTAATCATTTATATACGAAACAGCATGTATTGCGATTAACGTAAATGTTCTGTTGAGTGATATATAAAAGTCTGAATAACGGGCTCTTTATTTTTCTTTTCAATCTCTGAAAAGATGTTTTGTTTAATCAGCTGAACTTTGTTTGACTAAAGTTTAAAATTGTTCGATCACAATACGTGTATGATGTAAACGAGACAAAAAGTGTATGTTGTCAGATGAGTACGATTGTATAAAATGTAGAAATATACTGTAAAACAACGTAAAGGACCAGATGAGATTATAATGTAAATATGCATTGATTTTTGTAATAACAATCGGCCGATCTTGTTGAGATCATGACCCTCGACACAGACAGGTAACTTCATTTTACGATGATAGGGAAAAATAGACTCTTGCGTTCAAATATCGTTCAACATTATTTGTTATTTAATTTGTTATTTATGTCCCTTTTATTAAATGTATTATTTGTGCCTCGCCAGCGCTGTTAAATACATAAAATTGGCAAAAAGTGCTTGAAAAGTCACGTTAAATATGTGAGACTGAGAAAGTCAAATGTTAATAACATGTTTGACATTAAGTGGATATGATGATTGCTAAATTGAACAACTTTTTACTTTCCATCAATAAAGAGTTTGCAACTTTGTGTTAGAAAAAAACAAATTTTCTTCACCTTCTGATGTGTATAAATTGTTCTGCCCAGTACTGTTTTACTTTTTTCTTTCAATTGTTCTGGTTGTAGTCCCCCCAATTTTTTTATGTTTTTCCTTCCATGCAGTTTCGCCTCATTAAATCTGGGGGAAGAAAATAAAAGGCCGGACACGCCTGACTTAGTCCAAATGGAGGGTTGTACGGGACGACCCGCAACTCTACGTTCTCTTTAGACTTGTAGTGTGGTCTTAGCGTTTCACCGGATCAACTTCCACAGCTGTGCTGGAGGTCACTTCCCTTCCCAAGTTTTGGTCTGACTAATGGGAGGAATCACTCCCCTTCCCTCTCACAAGTTGTCCTGCTGGGGAAAGATTCCCAGACATACAGAAAAACAAACAGATCACAAGCTAGACCGCCTTCCTGCAGCTCAGCTGGCTTCAGGGCCAGACACTGACTTGACTACTGTGGCTCACAAGGATAACTAGTTGCTATTGGTCACCACGATAAACAGGTCTGTGTGAAGGTACAAAAGATTGTCTCATCCATCATATAGTTATACCTGTAACTAGTCTTTGTCTTTGTTATTTTTCTTTGATCTATGTTCTAAATCTTTACACTTAGATTGTATCATCTTTTTCTTTCTCTTTATTTCTCTTTGCTCTTGTTCTTATTTTTATTTTCATGAATAATTGCTGTATTGCTGTGTCTAATTGGAAAAAAACCATTTTCTCGAAGGAGACCTCTCAAGGGGTCAATAAAGTTCTACCTAGTCAAAACAGTTGATTCATTTACAAAGTTAAAATCATTTAAAAGTTAATCCTTATTAAGGGAGTGTGATCTGGCGTGACGGTACGCATCAGATATAGCGACACTGTAGGAATAATGATATGTTTGTAGTATTGTTGGAGTAATTGACTCTGGTGGTGCAGAATTTACAGACCGCATGAAGCAGTTTTAAACTGCTTTCATTTGTTAAAAAATGTTATATAAACATGTCCGAAGATCAGCTTTAAAAGCTGCTGGAGTTGACTGTATCCTCTCGTCCTCAGTCAACACAGAATTGTGTTGTTCCAAAAATGAACAAACGCTGTAAATATTTAAATTTGTATTGTATATATAAAAAATAAAATGATTATATTTTACACAAATTGACATGTTAACCATAAAAGAACAAGGATCGTAATCAAACAATATTTTAAAGCCCCCCCAAAAAACAATACAGTGCGGTTGAATTGATACAGTATCGTGAAATAATGATAGCGATATATCGGTGAATCAATATTTTTATCACACTCCTTATCTTTAAAAGTTCTTTCTTTTTAAATATTCGAGTGTTTAACTAAATTGCATTCAATGCTGCTGTCATTTACACAATTGTTTGTGTAGTATTTCTTATTATATCGACTTCAACACAAACGCTAAATCTCCTGTGTAAGAGTTTTTCTTAAGATCTACAGTTGAAACATGAGGAATTCAATGCAGTGGGGTATCGTCGCAATCACAAGAGATCTTTTGATCTAGTAAATTAGATTATAATGTATTCCTTTGATTTATGCTTTTTAAAATCTCATTGAAATTCAGCTAAAGCGCAACTCAGCACAGAGAAGTGTCTCTCTTAACTTCCTCTGGTTGGTGACTCTTTTGTGCTACACACTTTATTAGCAGAGGTGCTTCGCTCGGACTTGTGTCGCACAAACTGCTGTCAACAACGGTGACTAACCAAAACCACAACGCACGCGTGTCCTCTAAGTAGGGCCCACTAGCTTTCACGTTGACTCAGTGTGATTTTGTGGTTTGTCTTCCTTCAGTCCAGAAGCAGAAAAAAAAAGCTGTGGCCTGCTCGAAAAGGTGTTAACTGACTTTACTTCTCAAAGATATCAACTCTAAAGTAAACTTTATTTCTGCGATAGTTTCAAAAAAACACCTGTAGGAAAGTATCGTTTTATTGTGACTACATAGACTTCGTCCAAGGGGGGGTTTTTTTTGAGTCAACATATTGGCTGTTGACTGAGAGAAAAAAACTTGGATGGCGGCGGCGAGGGGAGGATTAGCAGCAGATCTGGCGAGCAGAAGTGTCCGTGTGGTCCAGACCGGCGAGGTGAGAAGACCTCCACCGCTCAGCCGTCATTGGAGGAGCGGCAGAGACAGGAAAAGACGGCGCAGGCCTTAAGCTGCTCTGTCCTGCTCAGCTGCACATGTGCTGAATGAGCCAAACCAAGAGCTTACCACCAGAGGTCACTGTCAAGGGCAGGACAGTTGAAAGGTCACTGCGAGCAGTCTTGCTAAACAAACAAGGTCTCAGCCAGTAACTGGTTCGCACTCTGACTTCTAACAGCTTGCGGGCACACAAATATTATTGTGCAACATTGAGCTAACACGTGAAAACTTTCCACATATTTTCTTTCACTTTAAAGTTATATATTCGCTTCTTTATTAGGTTAGGTTAGGTAGAACTTTATTGATCTCTCAGGTGGTCTCCTTTGAGAAATTGTTTTTTTCCAATTAGACTCATAATCACTCAGAATAAAGCAATTATTCATAAAAATAAGAACAAGAACAAGAGTAATAAAGAGAAAGAACAAGATGATACAATCTAAGTCTAAAGATAAAGAATAAAATAAAAATAACAAAGACAAAGGATACAAAGACTAACATAGAACAGAACGTCAAGATACTTTCACTCCACTCCTGCCCCCAAACTCAGAATTGTACAATCTAATAGCCCGAGGAATGAATGAGTCCCTGAGTCTATTTGTGTTGCATCATGGGAGGAGCATTCGTGCTCCAACTGCTTCTCTGTTCACTGACGAGTGTTCGGAGGATGACTGTCATCATCCATGATGGACAGTAGTTTGTTTATAGTCTAACTTATTCTGTAAAGTGTCTTGAGATAATGTTGTTATGATAAGACACTTTAAATAATATTTAATTTAATTGCATTTTTTTGTTTTCCTTACTGTTACTTTATAAATCATTTGATTCCTTTTTTTTTCTTGCTTAGCTCTTAGCATCTACCAAAACAAAGTGTTATGTTAACAGCACTGGCAATAAACTGATTCTGACTGTATGATAATACATTTTTTAATTCATCTAGTTCAGTGGAGTAAAAAACAAACTTTACAACTTTCATTTTACATTGAATCTTGAAAAATGTTGTCATTCTTTTCTTTTTTTTAAATAACTGGGTCACAAAAAAGGTTAAGCTTCTAAGAATGAATAAAATAATACAATGTCCTTATTGTTAAATGAACTTCAGCTTAAAATGGTTTTATTCAAGTTGTCATGTAGATTTCCAGCATACTCCTTGTAAACTACTAACTATTAACGGTAACGTACATTTGTTTGTAATACTTTATTTAATAATGAAGAAAACAATTTGAATTTCTAAATGTATTTTTATGTAAATATTGACATATTTTTCAAGTAGTGCTTAATACATGTAACTTGTGATCCATATCTTAATAGTAGTAAGTACCTCGATATCCCTTTTATTTTACATAAAACAATAAAAAAAAAATGAAATATTAAGCGATTAAAAGGGTGAATTATCCACAAAATACCAACTAAGTGCTCTTATCAAGTATTTTTCATCTTAAATTCCTGGCTTATATCCAGCTCCATCTTGTATAACAACACTGTATCCATCCAGAAAGAACAGATGTTGTTCACCTACATAAGTCCTCCTGTGTTCACCGGAGACTCAACTACAGTCCAATACATTATCTGCCAGGCTCAAGATTCTGCATCCGACCTCCAGGTCTCACAGGACAATGATGGAATTTCCATATCGATGATGGAGCACCAATAAACAATGAATCATGTTACCAAGGCACTTTGTAAGTCAAGGAGGAGTCTCATGGCTTCCGCAGTTACTATGGCGCTAATCGACTTTCCAAATAAACAGTGTAACAGCTGAGAAGAAAATAGATCATGAGATTAAGCCAAAAAAAAAATCTCTTTTTTACTAAAAAAGGAACCAAGGATAAGATTCCTTGTCAGTGTGCAGCTTCCATCTCTTATTTTTTATTCAATACATCCCTGGCTCTCAGCTTTTCTGCTGTTCTGTCCAGGGAGCACGAGAGTGGAGGAGAATGACTTTACTCAGTGATTCAGAGGCATCATGTAAACGCCAGCATTCTCTTTCTGACAACCGGCGTTAATTGCAGATCCGACTCGCCCACACACTCCACATTTTTCTCCTGGAAGGAGAAGCTGAGACACTGAGATTGAAGTGGGATGAAGAGTGCGGGGAAAGATGCTGCAGCTGCCCGTTCCTCACACCATCACCACCTCTCACTTCTCCCTCTTCCACTTGTGCAAACACAGCCGATGCGAACCAGGCGAGTGCGTGCGGCGAGCGACGTGAAATAATTTAAAACTTTTAAATCATTTAAGGTCACCATCCTAGATCCAGACGCCAGACTCTTATTTGACACTGGGTTTAAGATGAAATGGAAACATTTTGAAAAGTGCGACTTGATCTTCAAACTGCACATTAAAAGGCTGCACGATGTGGATCACATGCAACAAGGCCCATTAGGCCGGGGGGCGGGGGGGCGGCACGGAAGCTAATGTCTGCAGATCGGAGGCAGCTTTGCAGCTTTGCTTTCCAAATTACAGGCAACCTGCTGGTTTAGTGATGAAGACGCCGGCAGAACTGTGCCGACTGAAAATGGACAGAAGTCGGTGTTACAGTAGCGTTGCATGGAACCTGACATGAACATAATGTGACACAAAAAATATATATATATATTTGTCAACTCAATAAATAGTTGTATAGCTAACTTTTTTCCAAAAAAAATATCCTTCCTCTCGCCGTTTTTCTCATTTTTATACAACTATGTGAGAGAATTGTTGTGTAGAGGAAGATAGAAGTTTATTCCAAAGTCTGCTGTGACTCTGGTTAGTAGAAAAAAAAAAGATTATTTGGTCGTAATAGTATGTTTCTGAATTAATGTTGCTTCCCTTAATGTGCATTTTTTTTTAATTGCTGTATTTACTAATGATGTAGATTCATCTTCATTTTCTAGCAAAAATGTTTTCATCATAAAGATGAAAACAGTAACTTACAGTAGCTAACAGTAACAGTTATCTAAATGCAATACCCAAGTTGTAACATCAAACGGAGCATTAAGGTGTGTTTGTTATGATAGTCGAAGGTGAAGGTGGGGTCGGCTACAGCACTGGAACGCATTGATTAATCGTCTCATTCCAGATCCAAGCAATACATCAAACTCCAGTACGAAAGCCGACGTTTGGCAAGGTTTAAGGGCCACTGACGGAACCGAACCTATGACTCAACGTGTAGGTAAAAAAGAAAAGTTGAATTCTCTTGAAAGATGACTATCTGGGAAACACCTTCAGGGCCACTGGATGTTGTTGACGCTAGACACCATCGTGTAATTACTTTCAAAACAACAAGCTTTTTGTTGCCAAGTGCCAAACACTCCGAGCCGGACCGTGTGTCACACACTGCAACAGATGAGAAGGTCAGATTTCCGCTGGTCATTTTGGCCAGAGGTTAAGGTCACGAGCTTTTACGAGCGGTCACATTCGCTCTCCCTCAGATCAAATATCCTCAGAGAGAAAGTGGAAAAAGAAAAAAAAATCACTTATCCTGTGTCGATAAGAGTGACAGAAAGTGGGTTTACATCTCCTGACAGAAGCAACTGTAAACAACTACTGTAAGTGTGGCGCACACCAGCTGACCAGCACCATCTAGACACAAAAACAAGAACACAAAAATGTCCCGAGGAAAAAAAAAGAAAAGTGAAATGGAAGACATATTGAAAAAAAAATGACCTTTTAAATGACTGAGGGAAACTTTCTAACACACCAACAAATAATACGATTCAAATAACACAGTGGATGATCTTCTGTCATGAACTTCCAGGAGAAGTTTCAAGCGTTATTATTATTATTATTATTATTATGTTTACCGCTGTTTTCTGGTGACGACGCTCGTGCTCAAGAGACACGATTTCTTCACACGAATTGCACGTGAGCGATCGCGACTCGGTTTTCTCGCAAAAATCTCAGTATTCCTAGGATGACATGTTACTCGACTTTTTTGACGTCTCCCCCCCCAAAAATAAAATCCGCGGCGCGCCTCCTCCTCCTCCTCCTCCTCCCGCTCCTCGCGAGGAGCGCCGACACAACATGGTTGCTTCTATTTCCGCTACTCACCTTTACTCCCGAGTCAGTGGCTGGATATAGACACTCTATATCGGTGGCTCCCGTGGATAAACGTAATTTCAGTTCACATTTACACGCCGACTGCTATTTTAGGGGGAGCTGACAAACTCACAAAAAGCCAGTCCCTCTTGTCAGCGCGAGGCTCCTCCCCCTTCACTCTCTCTCCCACTCTCTCTCCCACACACACACTCCTGTGTTTTCGCTCGTCGAAAAACACACTAACTACTGATCCAGACGTGTGTTTTAATATTAAAATCATCACTTAAATAACTTGAAATGCTACTTTTTTTCTTCTTTTTTTTTTACCCACCCAGGACGTTTTTGACGTCACGTATCGCTAAGACAACAGCGATGGAATTTGCAGTTGATTGACGCCGGTGAGTAGCCAATCGGTGCGCGCAGCGACGATTGCTCGGCCAATAGGAGGGAGGGAGGGGCGGGGTGTTGTGTGGACTCCCGGTTAAGCGCATGTCACGTGTATAGCTGAGGACGACGGGAGGTGTGGTTTATCACCTGACAGAAAATGTCAAACAATTCAAATATACTCCAAAAAATATTATTAATGGGGGTTAGGAGGAAGAAGGAAAACCTTTTATTCTTTTATCATTTTTAATTTATTATTTTTATTTATTATTCGTTCAGGCTTTTCCTTGATTTTCTGGAGCTCCTGTGTTATCTTGACCTTTTAAGTATATATTTTATTGAGTATTGTTTTGATTGTTTAAGCGCTTTTACCCTGGTCTCGAAAAGCGCTCTATAAATATAAATAACTTACTTACTTACTTTTAAGTGATGCTTTTATTATAAAGGCGTCAATATTTTTAAGTAAGTAAGTAATGTGTATTTATATAGCGCTTTTCCAGCGCTTAAACAATCAAAACAATATTCAATAAAGTATATACTTTAAAGGTCAAGATAACACTGAGAACAACTGAAACATGATACATTGAACTGTACGAATCAATAAAAGTTTGGATGTGGTTTGAAAAACAGAAAGCGTTGGATATTGTGGACTCTTGTGTTTCAGAATGTAGTATAAATGGAAGAAAACCATTCAGGTTCACGGATGTGTTAAATTGGCTTCTATAATTCATGAGAACTGTTTGTGTTTGAGACTCAAGAGTTGCACTGCAGAGACACTCTCTAAATCACACATGGGCAGAGTGCGGCCCGGACCTTTGAATGTATATATGTGGCCCTTATGAGGTCATCAGAAAGATCATGTAAAAACTTTTTATTATTTATTAATATCTCAACTCTAAATATGACTAAAGGGATTTTTTTTTCAGGATTTTTGTTCTCAGTTTTTGATCATTTACAGCCCATCGTAAAGATTTAATTGAATTATTTATCTAAGTGCTTTTACATCAGATTCAAAGAAAGGGTTTTGTGAAAAACATGATTGATTTTATTATAGGGTTTTTTTTGTAACTTGAGTTTTTCGTGAAAACTTTCCACATCTTTTTCACTTTTAAGTAATATATTCACTTGTTTATTAGGTTAGGTTAGGTAGAACTTTATTGATCTGATTGAAATCGGTTTTTTCCAATTAGACACAGCAATACAGCAATTATTCATAAAAATAAGAACAAGAACAAAGAGAAATAAAGAGAAAGAACAAGATGATACAATCTAAGTCTAAAGATAAAGAACATAGATCAAATCAAATAACAAAGACAAAGGATACAAAGACTAACATAGAATAGAACATCCAGATACTTTCGCTCCACACCAAATTATGATTAGTGTGTTAAGATATATCTTTAGAGCTTTCTAAGTACTTATTATATATACGTTGATTAGAGTAGTGTTGCACTTATCAAAGTAGCTTCGAATACATCTTGCTTGCATGTTTTTTTTTTACAGATAGAGAAGTTTATTAGTAAACCATGTGACTTTTATTGTTGATGAAGAAGTAGGGCGACGGCGATTTTGTATTTTTACACCAAATGTTACGTGAAATTCATGAATGAAATATTTTTATGCTTTTTAAATTTTCCACAGAGACCTCTACATTTTCCATGAAACAAATGTACATTTTGAACCAGGGTTTCCATGTGAAATTGTCTCATATTTTATATATATATATATCAATATATCAAGTATCCTGTACTGTAAATTATTAAAAAAAACTTATACATCAAATCAATAATTGAATTCCACAAGGATCTTTATAATAAACACAGAAGTTATCTAGAGTTATATTGTAAATATTAACATGTCCTTAAATTGCAGCAACAGATTGAATAGTGAAGGTACTTGTTTGTGATCGACAGTGAAACATCAACTAATCTAATAATCCCTGGTGAGTGCTCGAGCACTCTGTTAATGAATGAAGCTGCAAATCTACTCGTTTCTGCTTCGACGCAAATTAAGTACTTCAGCGTATTTAACCAACATTTATGACCGAAACCATCTTAACCTCCGGTTCAGTACACGGTCATCGTCTGTAGACCAGGTCTTGACGTTAAAAGAGTCAATAGCGTGTTGAAAAAGCCTGTTGTACAGTTCAAATGAATTAATAATTCACTAGTATTATTTGAATCTCTAAGCGTAACCATGACGATAAAGCCTTCAGATGATCACAGATATTGAGAAACTTGACCGCATCTTTGTGTCCATGCGTCGGTGTTTCATTGGTCTAAGTCACGACCGTCCTCTTTGTGGTGGGACGTACAAAAGTGACACAACATTAATAGTTTGGATTCCCTCGCGAGCGAAGAGCTTCCCTGACACCTGTGCTCTCACCTGTTTGTTCGGTTGCTCCAGAAACGTCTTCACAGAAACCTGCTGTTTCAATCTTCACTTCTCCTCCCTCTTGACCGTCTTTATCTCTCTCCTTCTGTCAACAACTCTTCTCTTCCGTCTTTATCTCACTCTGTCCATCGATTTGCCTCAAAGCCAGACCAGCTGGCCTTGAACTCTTTCGTGTAAAGCCCAAGGAGGCCTGACTTCACCCCCTGTTCCTTCTGCTGTCCCTCGGTCAGTCTGGTGGCAAAGGTAAAAGGGGGGGGGGGGGGCTGATTTGAAAATCGGGGTCCCCAGATGGACATGGACACGTCAGGCATGTGTTATATGATGGGGCTTGGCTCAAGGCTGGGCCAGCTACAACTGTCAGTCACAGCCACAGCAGGTGCTTTGAATCGTTCAGCCTCCTCCATTCTGTGGGGAATGTAAAAACAAAAAAAAAAAAGGATCAATTTCTTTCTGGCAGACAAACTCTCATACATCTAAGTAAGCAAGTAAGTAATGGTTATTTCTAGAGCTGAGAACCTCCTTGATGAATATCGATGAAATACGTCGACTTGTATCCATAGATTATGCCTTCTTTTAAAACTTTGAATCGCCAACTGTAAGTGCATTTCAACAAGTTTTCGGGACACGCCGAGTTACGGTTTGTTCCAGCAGGGCTTTGATGCACGACAGCTGGCATTTTCAACATTGCACCAGACCACAAATAGACTCAGACACTCTTTCTCTCCAATTAAAAAAGGCTGGAAACAAGCGTCTCACGCAGAGAGCTTTATGAGGCTATATAAGTCAAATGTGATCCGCGAGACTTACGACGAGAAAAGGAACTGATATTTATTTTCGAAATGAGGATAGCATAAACAAAAACAGACAGGATTTCTAGACCGGCTGGCTTCCATATGCATAAACAACATTTTATTACTTTATTGCAATAGCTCTTCCCAACACCCTTCATCAATCTCATTGAGCGTTGACTTCAAAACTGTTTAGTGTGTGTCAGACACATATCAACAACTGAGACTCTACGATATGAGAACTGTATAGGACTCAAGCACAGCCTAACATAGCAACATAAGCTTTCTTTTTATGTACTTAAGCCTGTGTTTACGGGTAAAACAGAAAAAAACAAAGTTAATTTCCATTGTGCGGATAACATGTGATACTTCAAAAAACACGGTTGCAATTGTCAAATATCTGAGCGATCTTGGTGCAAAGTTTTCTTGGATTTATCATTTTGAGGTATGTTAAGCCATGGATACAGGCTCTCAAATAAATAAGGAAAGCCCCTCTTGGGTAACTTCAACAAGTCAGTGTGTCTTAGTAGCTGGTGGAAAACCAATGTTTGTTTTAAAAACACGAGATGAGGAAAAAGGCCCTGTTGGAATGCAACTAGGTTAGGTTAGGTTAGGTAAAACTTTATTGATTTGTTTCCAATTAGACACAGCAATACAACAATTATTCATAAAAGTAAAAATAAGACGAGAACAAAGAGAAATAAAGAGAAAGAACAAGATGATACAATCTGAGTCTAAAGAGAAAGAACATAGATCAAATAAAAATAACAAAGACAAAGGATACAAAGATTAACATAGAACAGAACGTCCTGATACTTTCGCTCTACTCCTGCCCCCAAACTCAGAATTGTGCAATTTTATATCCCGTGGAATGAATGAGTCCTTGAGTCTATTAGTGTTGCATCATGGGAGGAGCATACGTGCTCCATCTGCTTCTCTGCTCACTGATGACAGTGCTGAGAGGATGAATGTCATCATCCATGATGGACAGTAGTTTGTTCAATGATCTCCTCTCAGCAACTGTCACCAGTGAGTCCAGCTTCAACCACAGAGCCGCCCTTTCTGATCAGTCTGTCCAACCTGTTGACACTCCTCTTGGACACATTCCCACCCCAACACACCACAGCATATAACAGGACACTGGACACCACAGACTGGTAGAAAATGCAGAGGAGCTTCTTGCAGATGTTAAATGATCGGAGCCTCCTCAGAAAGTACAGTCTACTCTGAATTTTCTTATACACATGGTCTGTGTTGCAGGACCAGTTAAGTAAGTAAGTAAGTAAGTAATATATATTTATATAGCGCTTTTAGTTAACTGTCCATCCACACACCGAGGTACTTATAGATGTCAACGATCTCCACCTCGTCACCTCTGATGGACACTGGACATGGCTTTGTCCTGGACCTCCCGAATCCAAGACCAGCTCCTTGGTCTTTGAGGTGTTCAGCTGCAAGTGGTTCCTATCACTCCAGTCCACAAAGTCACGCATCAGACTTCTGTACTCATCTTCGCTGTTGTCCCTGATGCATCCAACAATGGCAGTGTCGTCAGCATACTTCTGGACGAGACTCAGCTCTGAGTTGTAGCAGAAGTCTGAAGTGCAGATGGTGAAGAGGAGAGGGGCCAGTACTGTCCCTTGAGGTGCTCCTGTACTGCACACCACAGTGTCAGACGTGATGTCCTTCAGCCTGACATACTGTGGTCGATCAGTGGTGGTGGTACTACTACAGTAACCTTAGCCACCGGACTGTTATAAAGAGGCTATGGAATACATACTTCAAAAACCTGCAGTCAATACTAACACGAAACAGCATCCACAAGCTGAAGCTGCAAAATGTGGTAATGCTACGGCAAGGTGGCGCTAGGACAATAGGTTGGATGGAATTTACCTAATAGAACTGAGCGAAGACTCAGGGTAACGACAAGAAGGCTGACCCACCAAGGCCGAAGACAGAAAAATACTTAAAAAAAAAAAAAGAAATGGGAGAAAGAAGCATCACACAACAACAATGCACAGTGGCTAATAGGAGAGAGCAGGCCATACTGGTCCTCCTCAACAAGGTCCCCTAACAATAACAGTAGCAGACATCCAAGAAAAGACTCTGGTATTAATACCTGGACAGCACTAGGCCACACGTACTGGCTAAACAACCTCACTCCATGAATGGCCAGCAGTACAAATGAACCAACTGTTGAGAGTCAGGACACAACTGTATAGTCTGTATAGTCCTGATTCAAAAAGACCCCTAGAGGAGAACTCAACTATCGGTCAATCACCTGCCTCCCCAGAATGGCACAAACTTCCGTCAGGCACCATTCTGCTAAGATAAGTAGACATGGATCATTACATGACATTGACACAGAAAGGCTTTGGTCAAAATGCCAAGGAGCCAAAACACATGCTGCTATTTTCTTCTTAATGTCATTAAGTGTCCATCAATATTGTCATTTATCAAGAATACGCTTTGGTCTTCATGGCTTTTCTGCTTAGGCCTGAAACCCCTTTGCCAAATAATCGAAAAGACTGGCTAGGGATTCCAATTCCAAAATGAGGTCGACATCATTTACGTCGATGACATCAAGCCGTACGCCGTAAGAGTGAGCGAGACATTGATTCACGGATAGAAACCGCCAGGACCTTGGATCTAGCATCTAGCAGCAGGGATCAAGACGCTAGCAGGAAAAGCATACATTAAACACCAAGTTGCTAATAAAGTGTACAGGGAATTCTGTGCATAATTCAAACTGTAAAAACTTAGAAAACCAGATGGGAAGAGCCTCCCATGGTGATGGAGAACGAACGAGCCTAGATCCCGTTGGACTTCAAGATCCAGACCAAAGCCATCCCAGGCGACAGCAATATAAAAAAACAACACCATGAGAAACTTGAATAAAAAGAAGGAAATTAATTCACAGAAACCTCATAATGGATCTGATGATAAGAATGGATACTTTTCTATATTCGGAAAGTGCTACTTGTAAGGACTGTGTCCAGACTTGACATCAGTAGATTTATACAGCGTGTGTCAACTTTGATGCAATATGACCCAGTTATACACACAAAAAGATGTGTTTTTTTGCAACCTTTTTTTTTCTCAAACCTGAACTGACTGAAAACAAATAAATGAAAGGACAAAGTTTGTCCATCTTATCAGTCCCTTTACTCCTTTTAAACTTTAGTCATGTTTTTTAATGTTCAACTTTGTAATGTATCGTTGCTCATCAGTGTTTTTAGGTAACCTGTGTGTCACTCATTTTCGTAGAGTCGCCGAGTAGAGATGAAGCGAGTAGATGCTTTACCTTTAAAATGAATGTTCCTCTAATCGTCCTTTGACCATTGGCAACAACGCCTTAAATAATGACTTCGAAAATTCACATTTGTCCAATTATGGAGCTTCACTAATGGCTTTAATTTTGATATCAGAGCGCTTACTGAATTTTATCACATTAGCAATGCAGACGTGTTTCAATCACAAACAGCAGAGACAAGAGTCAAGATCAAGAGGTAAAATGACAACAAGGCTCCAGATCTTCATTAGACACTTTAATTTAAGGCCTGCTGTCTGAATCACACACCTGTGTTGTTTAATGATGTTAGTTCAATGAGATTGTGTATCTGTCAGGTAAACAAAACGGTGTGGTTGTGTTTTCAAGAAGGGCTAATATTTTTTTCTTTTCTGCACTGACACATTGCTTTGCTTCCTAAGGCAGTGATCAACACACAGAGCTTTCTATTATGAACTTATGATCTCTCATGAGACTTCTGCCGCTCCATTTATAAAATGATTTATTTGACACTCTCAAGTAAGGTTGGCCAACCCCCCCGCCCCAAAAAACCCCCCCTCAAATTCCTGTTTATTCCCTATTTAAAAAATGGTTTCTCGCAGCTGAGCCTAATGAGTGTAATTTTTCCGACCACATTACGTTTTGGTCTCCCTCGTCCTGAGGTCATTAAGAATTTAACAAGGTCAGAGAAAAGACTTATATGAAAAAAAAAAAATCATTTTGTCCCTCATTTTAATTTAACTCATCATTTTAAATTAGGTCAATTATTTATAAGGTTCAGTTTTGGTCAAAAGGTTTGGTTTCATTGTATATAAGGAAAAGTATATTTTTAATCACATACATTTGTACAGAGAAAAGTATCTGATGTAGATTATTGAAATGGGTAATAAAATATACACAAGTCAATACTAACCGAAAATAACAAAATCAAAGGCTGTTAATATTTGAAATTATTTCAAATTAATAACTTTTAAACACGTTTTTGGACAAAGATAGTGTCATTCATATTCTTAAATGAACATTTTGGCACGATTTTACTACCATTTAAAAATGCCCTTTTTTTGCACAGAAATCAGATAAATACGAAATGACACGCATCACCTTGAAGAGACACAGGAAGATTCTTAGTAAAAAATTCTCTGCATCTTCACTTCACCCGCAGCCCACACACATGACTTGGATAAACGTTGGAAAATGGATGGATGAAGTAGAGTATTTAAAATCCCACTATGAGAAAAAGGATGTTAATGTTAAAAAAAAATATAAAATGTGGGCCACAATAAGACTTCTGAAAAAAACCTTTTTTATCATTTCCCATTAATTAATGGACAAAAAAAATGTATATTAAATACACATACAAATGCATTTTTTAAATAAACTTCTGTAGAACATACATGAATATTAAATATTTTTTATACTATTTATTTTTACCATTTAAAAACAATTAGATAATAATAACAAAAGCATTTGAATTAAAAATAATCATATATAGATTATATTTTGATCAGATCATTTTGAAGTAAATAAAACATTTGAATATGGATATATAACCAAGGATATTAAACTGCAGAGCAGTGAAACGAAATAAAACTGAAATAACATATTTTTGAATCCTCAGCAAATTCAATACTTCTGTCATCCCCGCCTTAAACAGGGAACAAATCGTGTTCCCAAGTGAGAGTGAAAACGAATGAGGATGGCTGGACTCAGTGGTCTCCTCCCTGGCTGGACATGCCAGAAAGTTCTTTGAGGGCCGACAGGGTGACATTCCTGATGATGAGACACGTAAACAAGACAACGCCCTGTGATGACATGACATTTCAAGAGCGTGTACGTGACCTGGACCTTTGTCTCAGAGTCATTTGTGACATTTCTATCGGATATTTTCTAAGAAACACTGATCACATTCCATTCTCTAATCCACATAAAAAGGAGTAACACACTTCTTAAATGTAGCCATTAGCATTCAGATGCCATCCAGCAAAATTACACTAATCATCGTAATTACAGTAATTACACATTATTAAAATATTAATAAAAATCGTAGTCGAATGTTTTTGTATTCAAGTTTCATACCCTTACTTAAGGTTTTACTATTAGACTTAGCATTAATATTTAGTTAAATATTGTTCCTGGGATGTTATTTTCTTTTGTTATCATTTTTTTTACAATACTATTTTGCTTACTGTCTATACTTTTCTTTGTTAGCAACGCTGCATTTGACTGAACAAAATTAAGAATACTTTGATTTTCAAAAAAATATATATTTCTATTTCTTTCAACCATTTTCTAATGCAATTTTTTTTAAGCTATTGGAGGAAAGTTTTAAAAAAGGTTTGAAAGAAACTACCTTTAAACTACATTTTATTTTACTGATTGCTCTTTTATGATTTACATCGACAATCCTTCAGTAAAATGTGTACCAAATGAAACAATATATACCATCAACTAACTATGTTCTGCACATCAGCAACAGAATAAGATAAGACCACGGGGGAATTTGGGGAATTCTTTTATCATTTTATTTGTTTATTATTATTATTTTTCTTCTAGTTTTCCCTTCATATAACATGTAAGGTTTGCTTTTCTAAAGACTTCCTTCTCATAGCTTGTTTTTACAGACGAGGAACAATCTTAAGATCTTGTTGCGAGTGAGAGAAAGATAAAGTGACCTCACTTTAGGTCCACCTGTCACTTACAGCTGCAGTCACTAAACGTCAGTCCATGTGCTTTTTCTACCACGTTCTACTTCCTGTTCCTGGTTCTCTTGCTACAGATCCACCTGCTTGTTCGCCGGAACTGTTTTGCCTGAACCACAACATGAGCGTAACACCACCATCTCTTCACCAAATCAAGTGTCGATCTGCATTCACCTTCTGACAGAAGCAGCCGCTGAGAGAGCACACGAGGACATGAGTGTCTATCAGAAGGCAGGGAGAGGTTCATGGATGTGGTATATGAGGACATGTGGAGTCAGGGGTTGCTAGGGGTGATGAGCGAGACAAAAAAGGAATACGTCGACGCCAACTTTCTCTTTTATTCTTGTGATTAAAAAAACTTTGATTAACATTTTATACCCCACTGTTGTATTCTCTTACTTGATGATTGCGTCATGAAAACATATTCTTATCAGCCGCAGTGTGTGTGTGTGTGTGTAAGAGTGTGTGTGTGTTCCACTTTCACGCTCACAGCAAGTCAGCAGGTTCCCTCTCTCTTGTAATTCCCACCACTTTCAGTGTAAATACACGTTGAGGACGAGCAGGATCAAAGGAGTTTGCCAGAGGGGATGTGTGGGAGAGACCACTCTAATTTCTGCCTTTGAGTCACTCGCGCATCGCATTTGTCGATGTTTCTACATCAAGCAATTTCCAGTGTAATGGATCCTGTCAAGCTTACGGAAAAGACATCCAGATCCGCTCTCCTCCAGGCTCCTTTTTTTTTCAGGGATATTCTATAGTTTGTGTACGAATTAGCAGAAGCACAAGAACCACCACCAGAATCCTGTGGTACTTCCCCCCCCGTTAGGTCAAATCCTCAGAATCGACTTTAGGTAGAAAGGTGGCCAGTTCTCCCTGGGCATTATGACTCATGCCAGGCGTACAGTGGCGCCATCCAACTCTAATCCTCAAAAGATAATTTGGTATTCATGTTTTACAAATGTGCTTGAGAAAAAGAATCCCTAAATCTTTTGGCACGTTCATCCGAGAGACTCATGCGAGCATGTCATCCGCCGTGAAAAGACAGCGGGATGGGTGAGCGGAGCTTTGTCTCCTGGATTCAGCCTGAAAGAACCTGCCATCATCGACTCGCTTTGTTCGGGGGGACTTTGTCTTTTTTTCCCAGCCCACTACTGGTTTCTCCAAAGGTAAATAGAGGCTTGACTCGCTGTTCACTTTTTTCCTACAACAGGTAATAAATTTGTGTGTCAGGCCTGCGCGTCACAGATTAAACATGCTTTTGTTTTTTCACATGATTTATGGTTCGCGATGTCGTGCACTTGCCCGGTGGTGAGGGGGGGGTAGCAGGTGGGGCGGAGGGGGGCCGGCGAGTGTCAGATTTGTCTTACAGGAAGACTGATCTGTCGCTGCTCCGAGGGTGCCCAGTGCAACACGCACCTCCGTCATTAATCACGACCCGCCTCGGAGTACAGAGCGCTTTGTCTCTCGCCGCCGCTCACGCCGAGCGCTGCGAGCTGTCGCCGTCCCCAAGAAAGCCATCTTCACAACAAACACAAAAGGACCTCGAAAAGAACCTGCTTGTGTCCTTTAGGAAACACAGATATAAAGTTACCCAAGTGCAACCCCTTACTCATCCCCCCCAGCCACGCAGACATCGTGTGACTTTTTAATTCTACGACTCTGCTGATGTTCAAATCTAGAGTTTTTTTTTGTTGTTGCTGACATTCTCTTGCTCTACGAGAATAGTTTGTCTTTTCTCTTTTAGGTTACCTGGATGTAAAGATCAGGACGGCTCGCCAATCGCTCTTCTTGAGAAACCCTGAATCAGCTGCCAAAAGAACAAGGCTCCGAAAACAGCTGTTGGCCCACTTTATAACAGCACCTCTCTTTTACACCCATAGACACAGATCCCGAGGGGCCCATGAAGCACCAGCGGGGTTATTGTTGATAACCATTTGGATTCATAGTTTTAAACCAGTTTTTAAAATCTTAAATACTTTTGTGTTTTCGTCTTCTGCCCATTACAACAGCCATTACACATCCTCAACAACTCATTGGCCATTGTTGCGTTTAGATTAGCATTAGCATCCAAGTTAACATCAATCTTATTAAACAAAGTAGGCAAAAAAAACACCTCTGCCAAGGAGCTAATTTGATATCAATAAAACAACTTATTTTTGTGTTTGATCAAGGTTAAAGCTATTTTTCTAGGCTAGAACTAACCTGGGGTAGTTGTTGAATAAAAACACATTTTGTCCCCATGGTCACATGAAAGTTGAGTTGAGTTTTGCTGCCCTGAAGTTCTACTTTGTGTCTACTACCCGGACTGTCTGTGTGTATGTGTTGGTGAGGTATCGTGAAACAGCCGATGTGGTATCATGATACAGTGTCTTCAGAGGGCTCATTAAGCCATCACTAAAGAATGAGAAAACTTCACAACATTCATAAATACACATGACAACACCACCAAAACATAATCACTTATGTTTTGTTGACAAACAAAGAAAAATTCACATAACTTTTGCCAGTTTTTGGCAGAGGAAGCAAGAACTCCATTCCTTTAGATATCATATTTAAGCAGAAATCAGCACAATGCACAAATGATTTCAACTGTCTTTGGTTTCACTACGTAACTTTGCCTGAGCGACCAAACATCTTCACACCAGTGGGTCAGAAACAGTGTTTTCATATAAAGTACTGAGAGGATTTTTTAAGTTACAAGTTACAGAAGATAAAACCATAAACTGACGCACAAAAATAGACTTTATCTTGTTTTGTAAAGCAACATAGTTGCAGTATTTGGTAACACAGGTTCCACAACGTTGCACTTACACTGTTTTGACACTGGATAGAGCCAGAAAAATGTTTTACATATTATTTATTGCTGCTTTAAACTATGGATAATATAATTACATTTAAGTGAAACAAGCAGTTTCATGCACCCAGAAATTTTCAAATGGGTTAAAGAGTGAAGGTGTTCGTTCTCTAACAGAAGGCACATTTGCCATAGTCCATCATCTAGAGGGTATTTTCTCTCCATCACTTCCCCCCACACAGTCCTGTTTCCTTCCAATGATGGAGCCAGCCTTCTTCACCAGCTTTCGTCCTCCATCATGCCCCTTGCCTGGAACACTACTCCAGAAAAAGCTTGCACCTAATTCTGTTTCCGTATACATCAAAGCGGAGAAGGAACTATCATAGGGTAAATAATGGTTGGAACAACTGTCTCTTTTCATATTAGCTTCAATGACTCCAAAAAGCAGTCACAAGTTTCACAAAAACAGTTCAATGTCTCTTTTTAAAATCAAAACTGAAAACAAGAAAAACATGTTATTGTACTTTTTTTGCCGTCTCAAATATGTAGGTTGATAGACTACTTACTTACTTAATATGACGACTTTGATACAAAACAAGCAAAAACAATGTTTTCTTATTAACTATTCAGCGTATGTGTGTAATTAAAGCAAGTTAAATGATAGTTAAATATAAATGTTAGAGCAAAATCAAGAAGAGAATATGCGTTTAATGTCTTAAATCCTTGATCAACCGTCGTCTGTACTCAAAGCATTTTTTTTTCTTTGCACAGAAATTATTTTTGCCATGTATCTTGGGCAATCTCATAAACAAGTTCATTCTGTGCACGAGACCATAGGTGGTCAGGAAGCGGAATAACGATCTGTCGAGGAAAGATTCCGGGTCCACACTGCGTGCTTTGAGAGCGCCGCGCCAGATACGTGCAGCGTATAATTGCTGGCACTGTTTAACATTTATTACATTCAGAACATCATTGCGGTTTGTTTATCGTTACACACCAGGCAAACAGACCAAATAGGTGCATGCGAGCAAATATTTGCGGCACTATATCGAGTCCCAACTGCCCAAGCAAGAATATCAAAGAGGGTCAAGTAAGGTCTAAACTATCCAGGGGGTCATATATCCAGAATCACGGTTCAAGTTTGGATGCAGAGCTTTTGCTGCTTCTGGGCAAACGTACGGTTCTGTGCCCGATTATAGCTTATACCAAAATCTGGCTTTCACCGAACACCACTTCCCAACAAGACCCTGACAGCCCCTTAAACCAGATTAAGGACGAGTACATGGTCCCGATAGATAAAAGACGAGAGAGGACTTATTGTGACGGCACTTTATAAACCGAGAGCAGATATTTTTCCTTTATTATCTTTCTCTCACCCTCTTAGTGGTTTATGAGATGAAACACTAACTTTCTTTATTGGGTGTTACGGCTTTATATGAGAAGTATTTTTTACAGCTGCAGATGCCATGAATGCAAAAAAAAACAAAAAAAAACCAGCAAAGAACTTTTTGGTTTTAATGTTAAGTGAAACTATAACCACGCTCGGCGCTAAAAAGTTTTGGGTGTAAAGCCTTTTGTGGTGAGAGTTCAGCTGGCGGCCAGACGACGTATTAAAATTCAGGAGCAATGAGCAGCGGTCCGAGAGCTTGAACCACTGACCCACTGAGTGATCCACAGAAATGATTTCACTGTAAAACTTATGATGTATTCTGGGCGGACTGGAGCACAGTCCAATCCCTCTTGTCGCAAAATAGAGGACTCCATTTTATCACGGAGGGCTGGGAATTCCCCTCCATTTCCTCCAGAGCTTGACCTCCAACCCTCCATTGTGTGCGCGAGGAGACGTTCTTGAGCTCGAGTGGCCGGCACGACTTATCAGCTCGACTCGCCCTCTGCAGTTCCTCGTGCACTGCGGCTCCATTGTTCTGCCCTCTCCGGCCCGGGTCCGCGAGACGTTTGTGACAAACAGACCTGCAACATGATACCGTGGCACCAGATGCCTGCGGGGTCCCTGAGGAGGGCCACGCCGTGCTCCCGGGCGCCTCGTGTCAACGCGAGGTAAAGATCGATGCGAGGTGATGTGGAAAACATGCCTTGGCAGCCTTACATTAAAATTTCATCTGATCACGTCACAGTCACGCAGTCACTGTCCAAAACCTCTTGAGCCTCATCCAGGTCTACTCATCTTTACGTCAGAACTTTGTCTGGTTTTACCTCCGAGACTGGTTTGGTGATAAAATATGTTTTGTCACGATCCACTTCCTGTGATTTTTATGTAGTTTTGATGTTTCACGTTCGACTCCTGGTTCTCTCTCTTAATAGGGCAATCTTCCTTATTTTAACCAGCGTCTGAAATTCAAGCAGACACCAGAAAGTAGAACTTAATTTATTGCTGTACAGCTCTTCTTTTATTTATCTTTTCAATGTGTATGTTGTGTTTTTTTCTCTTTTTACTTTGTATTCCTTCACCTGTTCATCAGTTTGTGTGTGTTGCCACGGATCATGGTTGACACTCTTTTTGAAGGGCAACTAATGTGTTGATTTAAGTGTCTCTTAAATTTCAATTTCCATTTTATCATCAGTATGTGTCTGTTTGTACAAAACTCTCTTTTCATTGAAATATTTACATTAGAAAAACATGTGCCTAAGCCCCACCCACTGAAAACACTTTCTGTAGATTAAATCTTGTTTATCATAACCACACCCACTCTATTGGGATTTGTCACTGTGCATTATCAAACAGGAAGTCTTCACCTCAAAGGGCATCCTTGTATAACCAAAGTAGGCGTGATTACAACTGCCTGGAGGAGGAGTGAAGAACATTATTACGTCATTATGGACTTTGCTCTCTTAATCTCTTGTTCGCCCGAGATTTCAGACAGGGGAAAACTTTATAAAGTAATACGTTCAAAACATGGTCATGATGAGGGATTTACTGCATCTTGGAGAGGGATAATTCAATATTGGAAACATTCCAGTAGGTCAGAAGAGGTTTGTTTTCATATTAGTTGTGTTAATATTTTATAATGCATTTACTTTTATATCGCTATTTGTTCATTTGCGAAGGAATAAAACATTTTTTTCTGCTTCTTTATTCTTGTAACATGGTGTTGTTGACAGCCAGGAATACGCATATATGCTAACTTACTCACTCTCATGTATTTTGCAACACCTTATTAAATATTATCATCGTTGTTTTCTAACTTGAGCGACTCTTGTTTTTCCAAACCTACAATCAGCTTTTTTAATGCTTTATGAACCATTCTAGCGTCTCCTTTTGTTGCTATGAGTGGCTTTTATTTTACAACCAAATGTTCTTCTTTCTCTAAGAGCGGTTGCCAAATGTTTTTGTGCAGACTCTTTGTTCCCCCTTTTTTGCCTTTTAACTGCTGCTGATTTTGTTTTTCTTTTTTGAAGATTTAACAAATCACCACATGAACACTGACTTGAGTTAAGTTGTACTTTGGATTTTAGCTCCTTTTCTCCTGGATCTCTGGTTTGCTTGAAGTGTTGCAGAAAGACATCGTCTTATCCAACAAAACTGATTACAATCACAATTGATCTTAACTAATTAAATGAATTTAAAAATATTAACTAGATTATATATATTTTTTTTATTAAATTTATTTATGATTTTCTATATATATATTTTTTAATAGATTTCTTGTAATTAAGCAACAGTAGCAACTTCCTCAGGTTTATTTCAATAAAAAAAAAAACTGCCTCCAGTGCGGCCTCTCATGGTTAGCCCTTACTGCAGGGAGGTTGCTGGTTGGCTTCCAGCTTGAGGCAACATGCATCCGTGTGGTGTTTCGGAATATGAAATTAATGCATGTATTCAAGGACACACCTGCAATCTTTATTCATATCACATTGATCAACCTGAATGTGTCCTACACAGTGAAATCAATTAGCAATTAAATGGCATATATATTTACTCCATCCATGAATTTCATCAACTTCTTTCATCGTAACGTCAGTAACTGGCCTTATGCAACCTTTTCTTCAAACGTTTGATAAATACCTAAAGATCGTGACTCCAATGGAGGTCATCATGTTCTCCACAGTGGACGTCCACTGCAGAAGAGCGTGTGCTAATAAAGATCACCGTCTCCATTTGAAAGCAAACCCCTCGTTCTTCAGTGCAACAAGAGGCTGACTCGCATCACACCTCCACCGAGAGATGGAAAAACAAGAGTCTGAAGAAGCCAATAGTGCAGACACAACAGACACTTCAAAGCCATCCCTGAACCAAGCTGAGCATGCCGTTGTGTGTCACAGAGGAATAGTCTTCTTTTTATGTAACACACAGATGATTAAAGAGTTCAACACAGCAAGCAGACTAATGACTCCACTGGGTTGCAGGGGAACTTGGGAGAGGAGAAGGCGCGGCCTCTGGAGAATACTTGCCGGGAATGGGGAAAGGTTCTAAAATATACAAATTTATTCATCAGAAAGCAAGTCTTTTTATGTCATAGCTGTGTGCGAGCGTGCGCAGGTGGCAGGGATTGAAATAAAGGCGGAAGAGGAGAGGAGGAGATGAGAGCGAAAAATGAGATCACTAACGCAACGGCGGCGGCGGCGGCGTGATGCAGGGAGAGCAAACATCAAGCGGCAACCTCCGAGAAAATCTGCAAAAAATGTTTCCGACTGATTCTTGTTTTTTCTCCAACAGTAACGCGCAAGGTTCGAGTTTGTCTTTTGAGGGGACTTTGGATTGGTAGCATGACGCCCTCCTGTGAGTCCAATACTTCTTTAAGAGGATGAAACGTAACAGACTTATGAGTACAGGACGACTTTTCTATGTTCCCTACAAACAGCGACCGTCAAATAACTCTAGAACTAGAGCTTTTATAAGGAACTTTTGCTGCCTCTGATAAGACATAACAGGTTTAAGATGGTTATTTTCAAACTAATAAAAGGAGAAAAACTACACTTGAAAAACTATTGAAAGGCTCTACACAGTTTAAATAGTGATACGTTGATGAGGCTTCATGAAACAGCTGGTGAGGTATCATGATACACAAGTCTTTATTTTGAAAGACCGCTAGATGTCACTCTAAGTTTGAATATGATGCCAGATTTCATTGAATTAGTAGATCAGAGCCAAAGAGTATAGAGCAAACAGTGACATCTACTGGCCTTTCAAAATAAAGACACTGTATCATGATACCTCACCAACTGTTTCATGAAGCCTCATCGACACATCACTCGTTTTAAATAATGGCCACAGGTCACCAACCTGTTTCAGATTAATGTTGATATAATTTTTTCAAGTTGATGCGGAAAAAAACATCAAAAATAAAATAGTATGAGCGGTAAAAAAAACATCACACAATAACGCTGAATCAGCATTTCATTGCAACAAGATGGATTCATGTAGATTTTGTGTTGTACTTATTTTCACTGGTTTATATTCTGGTTACAGTATAAAATAATATATGTATGGTCTCTCTCTAACATAAAACACCTCTAAGGCCAGTAATAATCAATACAACAGTTCATGTTTTTTTTCTTTTTGTGCAGTTCGATATCAATAAGAGTTCACACAGTAAGACATTTGGAACCCCCTCAGAGGAGTACATTTTTTTTGTTGTGGTCGGACTTATTACTAGAAATCCATAAAAGAAAAAAAGAACATTATTGTTGGGTTCATGAAAAGTATTCTGCAAACTTTGGCTACATCGCAGCTCGGTTTTTAATCAGGTTCTCTGCGGATGTGAACTCCTCTATAATCTCTTCATCTGTCTCTCATTTTCAACAAGTCTGTCCATTAGGCCAAAATCCACTTCCTCTCCGCTGAGAATCTTCCTTATGTTTAGACACCAACTGCCAGAGATCTCATTAATCACCGATCATCGGGTCGGCTCCTCACACTTGGAATTCCTGCTGCGCTGCACTTTTATTTTATCAAGTTCAAGAAAGTCACTTCACAGAACTTCAAATAAACTCAAATCTTAGAAGAGTTTGTCCTGTTATATTTGAATTTAAAAGATTAGATGATGTTGGAAAAAACTGTTTGATATATGATGCTCAGGACTGGAATACAAACTGCTAATCAGATAAATCTGGTTGTGGATTAAGTTGTTGTCCACATAATTTAACTACAATCTTACAGGTATTTGGGACTTTTTTCCAACATCACTTGACAGTGTTTCAACAAATATGGCGAGCATTAGAGTGAACAAGCAAATGGAAGCTCCTGGGAAGGATGACATGGAAAAAAGACGAGTAAATAAACAGAGGGAATGGAAGAGCTTCAGCTTTCTTAAATCAATACGGTGGTGCAGACAGCGAAGACAACAATATACTTCTCCTGATACACACTAAAAAGTGTCATTTTCAGTGTCATTTTAACAACTTAATTTGCTTTAAAAAAAACACATTTGTTGACTTACTATAAATCCTTGAAGTTGATTGCACCGGTTGGTGTTCAAACTGCTGACTCGGATTTCTGTAGAAGGCCTGAAAATTATTATTATTTTTTAGCCCATGGCAGATGATTGTGATTGGATAATATATCAGATGAAGATCATAGTCAAAAAAAAGTCAAAGCTGTGTACCGTATTTTCCGGACTATTAGACACACCAGATTACAAGGTGCACCTTCAATGAATGGCCTATTTTAGAAATGTTTTCATAAATAGGGCGCACCGGATTATAAGGCGCATAGAATAAAAGATACAGTCAAACGTTTAACTGGGGTTGCGTTGTGCATCCACTAGATAAAGCTGTGCTAAAGGGAATGTCAACAAAACAGTCAGATAAAGTCAAACTTTATTAAATGTTCTGACAACTTCAATCACTCCCATGGTAACGATGTTCAAATGATGTTTAAAAGGCTTCAAGCAGCAGCGCGAGGGACTGGTGTTGTGAGCAGACAAATGTTGAGTGCACAGCAGAGAAGTTGAGCGCGTGTATGACGGCTAGAGCGTGCGTGTATGACATGTTGAACACACTTGTATGACTGGTTGAGCGCGCAGCAGAGTCATTTTGAGTGTACAACAACCAAGACACACTCACTCAAACCTGTGGCAGTAATATCACTCCCTAGCCGTCTGCCATGGTGTGACGTGTGTCGTAAATCCCACCCCGTGATGACGCAATGATGTAATCCCGACCACGGCGTGTCGGCTCAGTCAGCGCAGAGTCATGAAAGTGTCAAGTCACCCACCCATGTTATGTTCATATATAAGGCTCTCCGGATTATAATGCACACAATCATTTTTTTAAGAAATGTAAAGGCTAAATTTAAGTGCCCCTTATAGTGCGGTAATGTAATAAATTACATCTAATACATATTTTTCCCATGGCAGATGATTGTGATTGGATAATATCAGATCAGGACCTTAGCTATCCGGGTAAAAGTCAAAGCTTTGTATTTCTGTCTGGCGAGCGAGTGGTAAATTGATAGTTTGTGAGCGTGAAGAAACACTTCTTCACTTCTTTAAGGTTCACTTCAAAGCGCAATTCAACCGAGTGATTAGAGGGGGAGATTTAAATGGCAGTGAGCAAGAGTTACGTAGTTGCACCTTTTCCTAAGTGGCCTTTCACCAAACAACTACAAGTAATCAAAGCAAATAGCCAACTCCAGAATTAGCTTTGAAGAAAAAAGTCAAAAGGTCAAGGCAGAACATGATGTTATCCATGGATGACTTGCTCTTAGGCAACGGAAGGGTCAGCCTTACAAATCTGAATTTTGCGGCACATCCGCAAGAGACGGTCAACATGAAATGTTTGTGATACAAGAATGGAGTCTGTATTATCTGCAATTGTCTGAAGTGAATGTTGAGTAGATTTTAGGATTTTAACCCTGTGGCGAAGAGGTGTGGAAACTTGGAGCTTTGGACAAACTAGCTTCTTGTCTACAGTAGTCTGGATGGGTCAGAAGATGAATGTGCACCAACCTTCATGCCAAAACGGTCGTCATAATACGTCATTGACAGTTCAAATAAATGATGCTATTGAAAAAGGTGTACAAAGCACTTCAAACCATTGTTTGCTTATGTCTTTTTAAAGGAGGACAGAGAAGAATTTTAGGGAGATTCCACTCCGACTACTGCAGCACAAGTTATTCAGGCACCATTGTATTAGAAGAGGAAACCGGTTTCTTTTTTAAGATAATGATCCAAATCTGGGTCTGAACTCACAGAGAAACAAGAGGTATTGACTTTTCAAAGATGGATATTTTCATACTAGGTTTTATAATAAATGTTTTACACACTTAACCAATTCAGTCAATCGTTGGCATCTCAGAAAAATAAAAAAGAATAATTGTTGCTAAACCATGCTATCCTTAACACTTTGTTGAACTTCATATCCTTTCTGTTGTCGAGCAGCTTCTCTGCTCTGCGTCGTGGCCATGATTCATTCTGGCCTCATTTACACAGTAGACTTGACGCTCTGAACCTGCAAACAAACCCTGCCAAGCTTCACTGTGGCCTACAGACATTCATCTTTCCGTCCTGTGAGCGGCCGGCCTCTCTGCCAAACTCATCTTGGTTCATTAGACCTAAAAAAGCTGCCAATTTTAGACACACTATTTCATTATTCTTCATATAAAATGACTCAGGCGACTCAAGAATAGCTTTTTTTTTTGTTTGTTTTCTATCAACTTTTGTATCTTTTGTTTTTCCATGGTTAGGAAACAACCGGAATAAACAATAATCCACATACAGAACCATCATTTTAGATGGACTGTCCTATGTCGGGTACTAGAGTTGTTTCATAACCTTTGGTTCAAGATCTTCTCCCCCAAAATCATCTTAGAAACTCCTTTAGGGAAATATGTTGGGGAACACAATGTCTGTTCATGTTCGTTTCTCTGTTATTCCTGCTCTTGCTCATCCTGCTTATGTAGGAAAAACTTGGTCATATTTGCAGTATTTATCTTGATAAAAAGAATAGACACAAAAAACACGGACACTAGTTTCAATCGTATGAGTTTGAAAGCTGACATGTTCTAGATCTACAGTTTTTGGCACAATTCAGTCGCTGCAGTGACACAATGTGACACACTATTACTAAACCACCCACTGTGAAGACAATTTTGTTGTTTTAGCCTTTTTTTTCCCCCTTTAGCCAGAGCAAAGTTTTTATCTCGATCCCAATTCCGTTCGTATCATTAACAGTTTCCATCTAAACTTCCAGTTTGTCTCTGCGAAATGTTGTGTAGTGGAAATGAAGCGATGTGAGTCGATGCTGGGCAGTTATGTGGCACTTATCTCTCAGGTAACCTGCAGAGAAAACCTATTTTTGTGACGACCTTTCGTTCCTACCAAAAGCTACACGATTTCTTCACCACATTGGAATCCGTGTGATAGAAAAAATTCTGATGCTGCATTCTGCCTTGTACATATGAGAAGGTAGCTTTCCTTCTCAAGTATTCCCTTAAAACTGTCCAAGCAACGATATAAAAATGTGTATTTATTAACAGTTACATTTTATTAACCAGATAGTTTGTGTGAATGCTCATTCCCGAAAATGCGGGCTATTTTCTAGCTTTCTTTTATCTCTTCCACTCTTTCTTTTATTCCATTTTTTCTACCCCATTAATTTCAATGGGGAAAATCTTCAACTCCTTCCACTTTGACCTACTACTTATACTTTTACTAATAATTCAACTACTTCCCATACTACTTTTACTAATAATACTACTGCTAATTCTACTTTTAATACTATATTATAGTACTACTTTTAATTTTCTACGTTAACTACTAATTCCACTACTGCTTCTATTTTTTACTACTAAATTCTATTAATACTTTTACTTTTCTACTACTTCTAATTTTACTACTAATTCCACATCTTCTTCTTTAACTACTAATTTCACTACTACTTCCACCTCTACTACTACTACTACTTAAACTACTAATTCTACTACTACTTTTACTTTTGTACTACTCCTAGTTGTACTACTTATTCCACTTCTTCTACTTTAACTACTAATTCCACTACTAATTATACTACTTATACTACTACCACTTATACTTCTACTACTTCTACTTTAACTACTAATTCCACTACTTATACTACTACCACTTATACTTCTACTACTTCTACTTTAACTACTAATTCCACTACTACTTCCATAGCACAGCAGAGTCGGCATTTTCTTCTGGAAATGATTTTTTCTAATTATGTTTGTAATCTGATGTTGCACAATGAATATAAAGGAATCATGTTATATTCACAGTTCACTTCTAGAACATTTGTGGTTGGTTCAATGACTTACATTTAATAAATGTTGGCCTTGTTTTCATCTTCACTACACAGGTCACTACACAACGACACATGACATTTCCCTTTGAATCGTGCAGTTCTAAATCAAAGTTATCAGCAATATTAACAAGTACATCAGATTGGTTGTAGCAGGACTCCTCGAACGAACAGATCATATCATTTACAGTTTTATGCTCTTGTTGTGACTCAACATCTTATGATTTTTGGGCAGCCATCTGGATGCGTCTAACATCTGCTGCACAGTTTCCTTGGCTAGCGGTGATGTTTCCACTCTTAAGCGTTTCAACAGAGAAGCTTGGCCAGCACATGTGGAATCACCTGTGAGATTTCTGCCGTGGGTTTGTTTGAAACGCTCGAGATCAAATGTTTTATACAAACGCTTCAGTGAAACATGAACCAAAAGGAAGAGAAAAAAAAAACAGTAAACACTCACTGAGAGGATGTGATTGACGGTCAGGAGTTTTCCACTTTCATCTACCTCCTCGCGACTTCTGTTCCTGGTGAGAGCAACTGAGGGAACAAGGAGATCAAAGGTTACGTTTTGGAAAAGCAGCTTCAAATGCCATTGATTAGTCCTGTTCGGACAGACAACCTCTAGAACCCCTTATATTGCGTGGACATTAAGTGCTTTTCCGGTTCTAAATGGAGCTTTCCAGAAAAGATTTTTGGGATGTTCAACCAGCCTGAACCTACTCTACGTGGAGAAGCAACATAAGCCATCATTCAGGTTTTTTACAATCCTTGATCTGACACACATGACCTGCACTCCCATGAAACACTATACAAATGTTTTTATAGTTGACGTGAAGTGGATTTTCAGCTCTGCTGCTGTTACTGAACCAGTAGCGAACCAGCAAAGACCACCGGAAGAGGTGCATCTTGTGGACAGTCCATTCATCCCTTAAAAAAAACAACTATATTAAAAGTATCTTGACAAAATGGTTGTGTTAATGGCTACATTAAAACAAATAAAAGTTGTTTCAAACTAATGCAGTAGTATGAAAAAATAATAATAAAGAACATGACAAATAGCAGAAGCCTTATTTATTTCATTTTTATTTTATTTTTAAAACAAGTTTACTGCACTGCTTAGACAGCATTCACTAGTTGTGTGAATCCCACTCAAAACCAGTCAATAATAGTTTCTATTTGGAAACTGTCAAATAGTTGAAAGTTAATTTTTTATTATTATTACTAGTTCATATTCTATTTATCTTTTGTAATAAACAAGTTTTTTTCTTATTTTTCCCCACAGACAAAAACTCACAGTATTGTTCAATGACTGACATATATTAAAAATGTATATTATCTCGGGGATAAAGGACAGAACCGATCCGGTTTGTTCCATTTTATAAAGTCTACAGACATGAAATGAAAAAAAAAGAAGAAAAGTTTAATGTTTTGGCAGGTTATTTTCTTACAATTGGTCAACTAAGTATTCAAATACACTTCCTAGTCAAATTATACACTTTATTTATTCAACTCAGGGAAATCAGAGTCAGTAGTGATCCCAAGCGAGCAGCACCAAGCAGCCCTGATCAATTCTTATGTTATAACATTGAATATAAATCTTCAAAAACCAATCAATAAGACCTGAAATCCACATCAGACTCGACACAGGTTCAATATCACCATCAAAAACACAGATAGCTCCCTGAACAAACAACATTTCAGATGAGTGGCTCTTCAACCTTGGATGTGTGATTGAAAGAGCAAATGCAGAGCCGCATAAAAAAAAAAGGCTTGTGTTCATGAGCTGGATCCAGCGGGGATGACAACGTAAACAATGGCGTGGAGCGTTGTTTAAACTGGCTGCACGCTGCTATTGTTGGGATTAGCGTGGTAATCTCAGAGCGGGAAACACTCACAGCAGAGACACCTGATCGGCTGAAGGATATTTGTTCCTCTTTCTTTCCAGACAATTACTGCAAACGTTGTGTTCCTAAACACTGAATTACAGTGAAATAGATATGCTATGAGCAGAAATAAGAAACAGGGCCGGGAAGGACGGCAGAGTTTAGATGAGCACAAAGAACAGAAGAATGGGAGCTGGCGTTTGATTGGGCCGAGGGCCCGCGGTGCTTGGCAGGAGCCGAGGAATCGGACGGCAGCTGCGGCTCAGTTTTATGTCTTCAGGTGGTGCCTCGATTCTTCCTCAACCTGTCTATCTCCGACGCCCATGTTTTCAATCAGGCGGGACCATAAATTATTGTCAGCTGTAATCACGACCGTCCACCGGGGGGCTGCTGAGGGGGTCTCAGCCTGTCCGGCTCGATCAAGTCACGCCGGAGCGGAGTTCAGTGAGGGATAGACGAGTGAAAATAAAAAAATAAAAAGTTCAGAGAGATTGTTGCTTTCAGGAGCGACTATGATTCTTAACCTTAAAGGGATAGTTCAGGGAAAGTTCGAACTCATTTTCTACTAACCCTCATGTCGACTAAGGGTTGAGATTATTCTTAAAGTAAACTGTTCCTTTTTAGATTCTTAGGCAAAAATGTAAGTTCATTTCAATGAAGCGACTGGAGCTCAGTTGTCTTTGTCTTCATCTTGTCCAAATAGACACTTAAAGATAATTTAAATACTTCCATTTAAGCTCGTTTGTAGCAAAAACTTTAGCGCTAACATGCTACACAGACAGAAAGTACTCTGGGTTCATCGAGCGCTTCCACTGTAGGCAGTTGTACTTCCTGTCTGTGTAGGATTTCGGCGTAGCAGCTAAATTAGCAGCGTCCGCTAAAAACCAGCTTCAGATGGTTCATTAAGATTCATACACATTTTTCCCTATAACTCAAAACAAGGAAGGGATTATAGGGAAAACAGTCCCAACCCTTAGTCGACATGAGGCTGAATTGAAAATGAGTTTGAACTTTGGGTGAACCATCGCTTAGATTTTATAATAATGTCTTAGGTAACTTGCATTTTAAAACAAATTAAACATCTTCTACTACTCAATTATTTTATAGACAGGTTGTAATATGACTAGAAAATTAAAGTATAAAAACCAAAGGAAAATGTAAAAATAGGCTATAAAGTTGTTGAACTATGAGTGTTTATTATTTAAACTACCTCAGATCAAATCTCAAAGGAATTTAGATAAAACATACTTTAATTATAACATGAAGGCACTTTATTTCAACATCTTCAAGAAAGTCACAAAAAGATTTATGAAAAAAAGAGCAAAGAAGTTAGATTCCCTGCTTAGCCTTAGCATACCTGTATGAGACCCCCGTCTATCAATCACATGACACCTGTTCTTCAACAACTTCACAGGCTCCACATCACAAACTGTATTACAAAATCCTCCTCCTGACTTTAAAAGCCCTCAACAACCTTTCCCCTCCTACCTGACTGATCTCCTCCACTGATGGAAGAACCTCACCATCCCACCTGATCGTAAGGCCACCATGGGGTCCAGAGCCTTCAGCCGATCTGCCCCTCGCCTCTGGAACTCCCTCCCACCGGACATTCGCATTTTCACAACTCTGACTGTTTTTAAAAATCCTACTTTTAAACTTGCTTATTCATTGTAACACTTGTTTTATAACTTCCCGTTTAAAGTTCCCTTCAAGAAACTCTTTTTCATCTTTCTTATCTTTAAAACATCTGTCTTACTGTTGTCTTATAACTGTTGTTTTACAATCTGTTTGAATGGTGTCCTTGAAGTGTTCTGAAAGGTGGCTTGTGAATAAAATTAATCATTATTATTTTTGTGGAAATTGCTATTGTTTACTGCTATTGTAGAAATAAAATTTGTGGAAAATTCCATTTAACAAACATCTAAAGCAGGTCTATTTAATGTAACTGCGGGGCCACCACAGGATTGTTTTTTTCTGTCAAGACTTCCAAACTTGTAAGTTTCCTGTTTAATAGTCGTTTGGATTTTTAAATATTTCTGATGAAAATTTACTCCATATTTTGTTGTGTAGTGTTTTGTGTATTTTATAACGCAAGCTAATAATGAGCTATTAAAATACTAACTAATACTAATAGACCAATTCAACACATTTACATACAATACATTTTCTACCAAGATGGGGCCCCAAAGTATTATCACACTGGCTGCTGGTCAAAGGTGAACTAAACCTGCTTTCGATTTAAATGTGTTCCGTGTTAAACTTTAAGAAACAATGTGTTTTAGCATTTCACAGAAATATTCAAAACTACGACACCACTTCCTCCAGCACAAGGCTAACCTTCTTCACGTCTCCTCGCTGCTTTAAAAACACTTTTCTATTAAATTGAGGATTAATTATGAAGCTCTCCTATCATGCATATACTTTATAAAAAACCTCAAGACAAAGAAATGCTCTGATTGTCCATCTCTTCTCAATCAAATCTTCTTTTCTCCACGAACAATAACCGTAAACCATTGGTCTCCTAATCGCCGTCTTTTCTCCGCACGATGTGTTTATTGTCAGGCGCTCTGACGGGCTGCTACTCACTGCATACTAAAATTTGGGTGAACAATTCCTTTTTTTTTTATTCAGCAACACAGACAATGTGTCCAAACAAGATCGTTCTTCAAGACACAAAAAAAAAAAATTGAAGAAAGCAAATTTCATTCAAATCAAAGCCTGAATACCACAAGAGCCTTTTCAGATAATAAAAAAAAAAACACAACACTGGCACCGCACTCCTCCCAGAAGTTGTAAGACAGACACACAAAAAAAAAATGGGCTTTCCCCTCCGTCTTCTGTCCGCAAGATTCATCTGGCTCGTCTGGCGCTGCGCCCGGGTAATCGTGGCACAGGCTGCGTTTTTCGCGACAGCCCTGTTATTTTGCTGTGAAAACTCTCAGCATGGGGGTGGCTCGCCCACCTCTGGCAAGACGCTGCTGTCAGAGCTGATCAGCGGAGAGCATCCTTCCCTTTCAATTAGCCTCCACCGTCTAAGAACATGGCCACCAGCGCCAGGACACACAGCGGAGGGAAAAGCGAAGGGGAAGAGCAGGTGGGAGAGCTGGTTTAGAAGTTAGCCCCAAAACTCCAAAGAGGGACCGAAATACCCGCCGCCGCTGAGCGCTAACTCCCCGCGTACCAGGAGAGACCCTGCCGTGTAAACACGAGCCGGGCTCCATGGAAACACGGCCACTTGGCCCCGAAAAGCATCGACGAGATATGGCACCAATGAGGCGGATATAACTCGCCCGAATAACTCTATCTCCCCACTCGTGTGAACTCACAGCGTGCGAAATGAAAAGGGGCGAAAAAGGAGAGCGAGTTTGCCGAGATTCCTCGCCTCGTGCACGGAAGTACGGCCCCGGCTGTTTGTGTGTTCAAGTAAAGAGACAAATACAAATGAGCAGCTGCAAGGAGAGCGGCGTGGAAAAGCAGTTGATGAGGAGAAGTGTAAGGGGAATAAGGGTGGCAACCACGCCCTCGGGCTGTTTATTACAAATGCCACATCCAGGTGGGATTTGCGGAGCGGCCCCCGAGCCGGCGTCCTTCTCTCAGTGGAAACTGCCGGAGGAGGAGGATGGTAAACATGGCTAGCTAATGTAAAAGCGCAGAAGTTGCCCAGGGCCCAACTGGGGAATTCCAATAGGGATAAAACGCTGCAGGAAAGTTATGTATTGATAACCTGACGTTGACATACAATGGTATTCTTGCGTTGATCGAGTCAGAGAAACTGTAAAATTTCTCTATTTTCCCCGTAAATCAGTTTCTGTCAGATGTTTCTCTGGAGCCTTCTATGTTAGTGGAGGCGACTCACTAGAGGAGCTTATAGAGATATATTTATTTGGTTTAACATTGATATCTTAGAAGAAACGACAGTTCTGTTCAACCTTAAAATAAGGTGAGATCTATATCCCAGGATGTTTCTGAAAGATATATTGTGTTGATTCGATAGTAGTCAGTTGGAGATTTCATAAAATTCAATGGGAAATTTACTTTTATTTTGTCTAACAACAGGAGAGTCAGAATCACAGTTAATAAAATTGGCTTTTATCTTAAACTCAAGCATTAATTGAGGGTTTTTTTTACATAGGGTTTTATTTCTTTACAGCCAAATATAAACTAATAAAGAGCAACGTCAAATCTGGTAAATACATTGATGACTGAACTCAAATCAAGAGATGCCAATGGCGTTTTTATTACGTAGTGTTTCTTTTGTTTTTTTTCTTCCTTTAAAATAATAGTTCACCCAAAATTCGGATATCTCCTATTTTCTTCTCACCCTCATGTCGACTGAGGGTTGGAATTATTTTCAGAGCAATCTGTTCCTTTTGGAGTTATAGGCAGAAATGTAGGTTAATATGACAGCAGTCATGTGACAAAAAAAAAAAAATACCAACATGGTTCTCCTTTGTAATGTCCATCTTGCATTGAAGACGAGAAGATTATCAGAAAAAAAGGGTATATTTTCAGATTTGGCTATCAGTGTAAATCTTACGCATGCACTGACAAGTTCATTCAAGATTTCTCATGTTGTGGCTTCAATACAAAAGAGACATTATTCAGACATTTCTTGTCGTCTGTTTTTGGACAATAAATTTGACTGTCATTAAACGTACATTTCTTTGTATAACTCAAAAAATGTACAGATTACTCTGAAAATAATTCAAACCTTTGGTCTTTGTGAAGGTTTTCCATTTATCACGAAACCTGGATTATTTTGACTTTTAAGCCTTTATAATGACACAAAATAATTAAAAAGAATGAGGTAAACTTCATAACGTTTTGAAGACAAAATGACGAAAATGTCAGTATTGAACTACCTAAGATTGCATTAGATTGATTTTTAAATTCTTGTGGTTTTTTACATTTTAATTTGAGTTTCCAGACAAGCTTTATATTAGAAAGCTCGACACTGATGCTGAAATGATATTCATGTGGAGACCAAAGTGCAAAACAGACCCAGACGCTCCAATTTTCCGGGCAATTTTCCTCCAACGGTCAAAAAGATGCTCCGCGCGTTGTTCTAATGAGGATCATGTGTTCGGGAACCATTTCAACGGGCCATTAAATTCATAAAAACCCGGAGTTTCTGCCCGCTGAGGAATCTAACCTGAAACCATCATTTCTGCCGACTGTGTTAGATTCAATTGTAGGAGCTTCAAAGGAAAATATGTAACGTTCTTATGCATTTGATAATGTCCTCATGTGTCTGTTATATCTTCTCCACACGGCGATAAAGTTTAGACAGCGAGGCCACGATTTATCGTTCTGACTGATTGAATTAATATCATTCTATGATGTGAACTCCAGATCAAAACTCTGAGGATGTTATTGCGAAGCCATTTTTTTCAACTGAATGAGCTAATATTTGGCACTTTGGACGGGTAGTTTCATTTTTAACGCCTCAAACTTTGATATCCATGTGAACACAAACTACATAACAAACATGTTTATAATTCTGTTCTATGTTAGTCTTTGTATCCTTTGTCTTTGTTGTTTTTCTTTGATCTATGTTCTTTATCTTTAACTTTAGACTTAGATTGTGTAATTCGGTTCTTTCTCTTTATTTCTCTTGTTCTTATTTTATTTTGATTGATTTTTTGATTTTTTATAAAACATTGCTGTATGTATTGGCTATTGGAAAAAAACAATTTCAATCAATAAAGTTTTACCTTACCTTACCTTACCTTACATATACATTCCACACAGATGACAACAAATAAAAGTGTCATGGACCACCAAAATGTAACAGCTATTAGCTAAAGAACTTATACACACACCTATGGCCATGTTTATTTACTGTATTGACGACTTTCCGACTCAAACTTGTCCTTCCCCTCCGGTCATATCAATACCACTCGCTCATGTTGCTGAACCCTGGAGCACAAACACAATTGTGGTCACGTGTCTCTCATTGTGTAGCTGCCGTGTGTTGGGCTTCCTTGCTCAAGGTTGTTTCTCAGCTCCTGTACCTGCTTTGTACTGAAGTGAGTGACAGTCAAAGAATTGTCATTGTTTCTCTATTAAATAACTTAACAAAATCCTGCTGTATTTGTCGCCATCCACGGCGATGATCCTTTGACAGGCTTGGTGTCTCCAACACGACCATTAAATCGTAGCTAGGGGTGGCAAGTTTGGGTTTTTAATGAAATATCATATTTTTACAGGATATTTTTTAGTGAGTTAATAAAGTTTCGTCAGTAAAAGTTACTTACATCTCGTTATTTAAAGGGCATTTATCATGTTGAAAAAAAAACAAACATTTTATTTCTATCCGCCTGTAAATGTGAACCTGTTTTCTCAGCTGCAGTATTGTGACGTGCAAAATTCATTTTCTGAGGATGGTAATTTGTTGCACTGTTGTTTCTGTCACGGAAACTAAAGAACAATTGGCGGCATTTAAATGCTCTAGAGTTCAACATAAACATCTGCTCTTAGGGGGAGGAGACTGCGTTTGCTGTCATTTATCACCAGCTCAAAGAGTTGAACAGAAACATTCTTCGTCTATGCTTCTGTTCAAGTTCTTTGCTAATGGCCATTCTGTTCCTCAAACCTTCATATTTCTGTATGTTGTTGTTGCTTCCCTGTTACGTAAGTAGGTTTGAAGGATGAAAACTCAAAAACAAGATATTGTTGTTATCTCAGGGTCAAGGTAGGTAGGTAAGTAGTTTGGTTAAGTTGTATATATGAAAGAATATTATCGTGGTAAAGTCCATCTGAAGCCATTTATTTATTTTCTTCAATGTCTTCTTCAATGTCCTTTCAACCGTCTTCATGTTTTGTGGGTCTGAGAGGACCACAGTTTCATCTATGCATGTCTTGATACATGTATATTTGACAATAAAAGAACTTGAACTTAACCATTGTGTTATCTCAGGGTCAAGGTGACCCAGAGGCCCCAAAACTGTGTTTGATGTATCCCTTGTGTCATCTCTGGGTCAAGGTGAACGACCTCCCTGGCTTCCATACATACATATGAAGTGGTGAAGGCTCAAATACATTTGTTTTTGGGCCTCTGGGGTCACCTTGACCCTGAGAAAACACGATGGTTAAGAAGCATTATATGGACTTAAACACGAGAATATTCTTTTGTATATACAACTTAACCAAAAGACACTTTTAAGACAAACTAATAAAAGATATTTTGTCTTCATTTTTTTTTTAGTCTTTTTAGTCTTCAGTCTTTTACTGTATTGTCAGAGAAAACAAATCTCTATTTGGTCAGTTAGTGTTCCATCTATCTAGCTCTTGAGTATCTGTTATAAGGTTTGAAAAAAAAAGCTGGTCCACAGAAACAGACTTAAGCCCAGCCTGTATAAAGCGTGTAGATTTTCCTTCATTTGGGTCAGTGTTATTCTAAACTCTCTCTCTGTATAATCCTGATTATCACTCATGATTTTAAAACTGAGGATGAGAGGTGAAATGTATACCAACCTCAACACAGCATACGTGTCTCATTTTAGGAGTATTCAATATGTAAAGTGTGTATCCACAAACTGGAAAAACAATAATGACACGTACAGATTTAAAGTGATGAATATACGCAAAATAAAAGATACATTGAAGTGAACCGCCGATGAGGTTGTGTTCACTCTTGAGGACAAACCTAACGGACACCAGAGAATGTGGACCAGGATATATACAATGACTGACCTTGACTCCCAGGACTATAATGGCAACAGTTCTAACTTAAATTGTGGTATTCAGATCAAAATAGCAACACAGATTTTGGTTCCTTTTTTCTTAATGATATTTGTCCAAAACATTCAACAGGTATTTAAAACTATAATCTTGATTACAAGATTTCAAGCCCCCGCCTAACAGACATCCTCATTCAAGTTGTCTCATGAGCACACCCAGCACCATAAAGGTATTTAGATGTTTTTGTGTGTATTTTTGGACAAAGAGAAAGTCGACAACAATTGAGCTCCAGTCGATACATTAAAATGTACGTACATTTCTGTATATAACTCTAAATAAGAACAGATTACTCTGAAAATAACCCTAATCCTTAGTCGACATGAGGGTAATTAAATTAGTAAAATTTAATTTTTGTTAAACGGTCACTTTTAAGCCACGTCTAAACAACAGAAAACTAGCTAATGCAATATAGGACCCATGAAGCTGCTGTTCCAGTGACCTAAAAGGTCAGTTCTGCCAGTTCAAACCTGCAATAATTCAACAGATAACACCTTCGCGTGAACACGGCCTGTTCGCATAAAACAGATTTCAATCTGTCACCAATCATAACGTGTGAACTCGTTGAACAGCGTAGTTTAATCAACTTCCTTCGATGGCTGTTGAGTGGACAGTTGGACAGTTTTACAGCATGTCAACAATCACACAAACCTCAAACTGAAATCCATTAGAAGACACAGGCGAGTAAATTCATTATTCGCGCTAAATATTCTGAAGTATAACCGAGGTCATGGCGGTCTGGATCCCTGCGCTCGTGCTTAACCCACATATTGTCCGTTACTGCAGCAACAACACGAGCCACTGTTTTGTGTCAAACTCAAGAGGACGTGAGACACGTTAATGGAACGCTGTTTGCAGGGAAAATATAATTACAGCGGCAGTGTAATGAAATATCAGGAATGAAATCAATGTAACAGGATGATTCATAAACGAGGCTGTGTTTGTATTAATTAGGTAGATGACTGAAAGCTTGTTGTTGCAGACAGAACTGTCATGTAATGTGTCCTCACAGCATCAAAATAAGTCTGGAACAAAGTGAGAGGTAAAGAGATAAGTAAGGGTGAGAGAGGTTACGTGTTGTTTGTTTCCTGCAAAAGTTCAGGGCGATTTTTTTGTCAGCTATTGAGTTTTATAATAATTTCAACAAAAAAAGAAAAAGAAAATTGCTGTTTTGATCTTTCCATCAGGATAAAAGGATGCCGAGCATCAATCTTCAGTTCAGCAACATATAAGTAAATCTGAGGCCATACATAAAACAATAGTTTAGAAATGTAAACAATATACACCTTTGGTTAGCTTCTATACTGTAAGTGTCTTGAGATAACTTTGTTATGACAATACACTTTAAATACAATTGAATTGAATTGAATTTCAGGGCTTCCAAATTAATATCAGTCATAATAAACATGTATTTTATATTAATATAATGTGCATGAAGTTTAATGCATGTAACATATGTGAGTGACTAAATACTAGTGATGAGTCACATTATAATCTCTCTGCTCTACTGATTCAATGAAACCTGGTATCATTTTCAAAACTGAGAGTTATTATTATTAGTTTATATAAAAACTGAAGCTCAATTTCATAGAGCGCATGATTACACAATCAGCAGTTTAACCAAAGAACAACCACAATGCTGAGTGGCTTAAGTGTCTCACAGCTACTCACTCCTTTTTCTTACCAACTAGTACATTTTTTGATTAAGAACTGACCTTGACTTTTTACAATTTTAGGTGTTGAAATCTATGTAACATCTGAAGAAAAAACAATCATCCAAGCATATCCAAGAAGATGTGTACGTTTGAAGATGTGGCGTGTTTGTGTGTGTGCTAATCCAAACTGTGTTGCCTTGTACAATGACAACATTCAAATTGTGTAAATTTTAATATATGAATGTTGTGTATGACAGGAGATGCACTTAAACTCATGCAAAAAATGTGCAGTAAAAAAAAGTCAGAATGTTTGCACTTTTCTTTACTCTGCACTGAAATTCGTGTGATTCATTTTTGAACAACAAATATAAATGTTTACATCAAACTTTAAGCACGTTTTTGCAGGAGTTTTTAAAGTATTTGCAGTGAATATATTACGTCTGTTTACAACTGTAATTCAAGTAACTAAATTAACCTTCTCCCTTTATTTCAATGTATGCTTAATTTACCTTTATCTTAAAAATGGCTTAATAAATGTAACTTTACAATCACAAAGAAATACAGTTGACTGTAAAGTGAATTTGAATTATTTATTGTATTACAAAAAAAATGCATAAAAAAGAGTACATAGAAAAAATAATCGCATTTTTAATCGCAACTGCAATATTTAGGAAAATAATCGTAATTATGTTATTTTCAATAATCGTTCAGCCTTAATCAATATGCATAAGTTCAATTTTCCTATTGTACTTAAGGTTCATACAAGTTCAGAACTGCACTAGTTCAGGTATTTAGTAGTGATGTGTTGATGAGGCTTCATGAAACAGCTGATGAGGTATCACGATACAGTGTCTTCATTTTGAAAGACCACTAGATGGCATTGTAAGTTTAAAATGATTCCAGGTTTATCAGCCGATGATTATAGAGCAGAGAGTGAAATTTAGTGCTCTTTCAAAATGAAGACACTGTATCATGATACCTGATCCACTGTTTCATGAAGCCTCATTAAAACACTAGTATTGAATTATATCGTGACCAGTAGGCACAGATGAAGTAGATGTCTCATGATATTGTGGGGGGGGGGGTAAATATCATTCTCAGCAACACATCAAGTTTCTTCACACCGTTAACCAAAATTCTCGTGTTCATGCTCAAAGGCAGCATGATTTCTCAGTTCATGCTGATATTGATCGATCAGTTGTTCAGGGATAAAAGCTGGTCCACAAGCTTGAATTCAAAAACTGTAAAATCTGTAAAAAAAAAATTAAAAAAGTATTAAAATAAGTCAAGAGTGGTCAACCATCTCACATTCATCATTCTTGAAATGTTATTAGAAACAAGGCTGACACGACAAAAACATATTATCTAACGGCTAAATGAATTCCATCTTTTCCAAAAACAATATCTGATCTTGAGCGTGAGGGTGCTTTGATTTCATAAGGGGTCAGATGATTGCTTGCGAAAAGGTTACATAAAACAGTTATGAAAGAGTTTGGAGAGCGTTTCAGTAGCCAGGCAACTGAATGAATAGAGCTGAACATTTCTGAACATTGGGCGTCTCAGGTGGTTAGAATTCATCGACAAATCACGCTTCCGTGAAAGATCTCCGTGTTCTCTCTGCCCGAGACACTTTAGAAATGTTTTCCAAAAAATAGCTGTTATTTAACAACGATAGCATCAGTTGATCGGATCTTAAATTAAGTCGATTTAAGGCGGCGACTTTAGGACTTGACAGGAGGACTTCAGGTGCAGGGGGGGGAAGTGCGATTTTGCTTCTCCACGCAGCTGATGTGTGGGAAGGGGAGCCCTTCGGTGGGCGTCGTTGTCAGCCGAGACAAACTGCAGCTCGAGGGAGCGCCCCGGATCTGACAGAAAGCACCCCCTCCATCAGTCACGTCATCTGAGTCACGGAAGGAGTCGGCGCCCTGCTCGCGGTCACACTAACCATGAGACACAAGCTGTTCCTCTCCAGGTGCTCATTAACGCACTTGTCCTTGATACCTCCATCATACGGCAACACAAAGACAAACGGGGAGCCATGTTCCAATTACCGGGCGCGTGCACGCTCACATGGATGTGCGGCGTCCTTTTTGCTTAAGAGGCGCGTACATAACAAACTCCTGCGTCAGCTTCACCTTTTCCCCCCGAAAAAAAATAACCTGAACCGAGTTTTGGGACGTGGATACACTTCTTAACCTTTCTCAAGAAAGTTATGCGATCGTCCTACTTGGTGTGTCTGATAGAAAAATAAGTAAAAAACCCAACAATTCCAATACATTATCTAGCATTGTTGCTAATGGGTCAATATCAAATGTCTGAATCCACACATTGATTAAGGCTGTAGCTGCAGACTTCATCTTCTTTGTACATGTGAGCTAGTTACTTAACCCTGGTGCGGTCTCTGGGTCAAGGTGACCCGGTGGCCTGAAATACATATGCAATGGTGAATGTCATTCATCTTGACCAGAAGACAACACAAGGGATACCACAAACACATTTGTTTTCAGGCATCTGGGTCACCTTGACCCAGAGACCGCATAAGGGTTAGACTACTGCCACCTACTGTCGCATTTAGCCCATTGCTACCAGGGATATTTTAAGTGCTAAATGAAGAGCTTTTTTTTTTTTTTTAAACAACAGTTTCTGGGTGTTTTCTAGATGGATAGGTCATCTCATCAGTTCAAGAATAAATGTTCTTATTCATTGTGTGAGTTAACTCATTTTCAGTAAACATCTTAAATTTAAATCTCCAACAAGTTGACTCTGGGATTTATTTGGTTTCTTTTCTGTCAACCTCACGTGCATCAATATCTCAAGTAAGTCTAGTTGCCTAACATTGGATACCTTTGGACAAACTAGAGTTTTTGGGAGTCGTTTCTCCCCCATATTCAAGAGGCTTCTTTAGTTTTTTAGATGAGAGTTGAAACGTCTTCCCCAAAACTCCAGTCGTCTTCCTTTGGATCCCTTTGGATTACCTTGACCTGGATAGAAGAGAACCTAGAGGAACATTTCCTAACTTTGGTTTTTCCAGACTTCGTCATACCTTTCTTAAAACACTAAACTAGCTCTTTTTTTTCAAAACAGAGGCCCACAAACCATTCATTCATCTATTGTCTACCGCTTTATCCCGGGGTCGCGGGGAGCCTATCCCAGTATCATAGGGCGAGAGGCAGGGGACACCCTGGGCAAACAAAGACAGACAACCATTCACACACACACTCTCATACCTAATATGCCAATTTCCCAAAGTTCTCAATCAACCTCTGTATGTTTTTTGGACTGTGGGAGGAAACCGGAGTGCCCGGAGTAAACAGAGTCCTTCCAAATTCCAAATTTCACTTTTCAAGCTTGTTGTGTTCTAGACATCAATCAACAGAAAAATACAGAAAATACTCGCCTGCAACCTTTTGAGAACGACGACCTATCGCGACAAAGATAACAAAGATCGTTCACACAGTAGACGAGGATCACACTAAGGGTAAGAAAATAGAGCGAAAGCGAACTATGCTGGAGAAATTCATCAAGATCGCTCATCAATTAGCATATTTTCCTAATTACCTCCCAAAACTGATCCAGCGTATCAAACTGCTAGTTTGGCTTTCTAACCTTCCCCATTATCACTTATCCCAGTGAAAGACGATGCACACGGATGACCCCGGTATTGTCTGATACTTCTCTTCTCTTAGGCTTGCTTGAATAACTACCATACCTCCAATGTTCCCCCTTTTTTTTTTTTTCCATTACGCAGTTAAGCCAGACAGTTAATTATCCGGGAGCGGAGAGGCCGAGTCTCCTCGCTGGCTGTGATAACGATATGCTTTGCTGGGCAGAGAACGACGAGGCCCGGCCCATAGGGAGCCCTGCTGATGTCAGGCAATCTTTCAAAAAAAAAAAAAAAAGGGCCCAGGCAATTAGATGCACCAGTGCTACCAGGGCTGACTAGTGTTATTGAGGATACTCACTAGCTTCTCTAATGGGGGCATTTAGGGCAATTATGATAAAGATGTCAGGGCGCCCTCCGTGTGACTGCTGCTTTTATAAAGGGGGCCTCTAAGTGCAAGATCACAGAGCAGGAATAAGAGGTGACTAAAGATGTGGCCGGTCCCTCGTCGAGGACCCGCCACCAGGCTGAAGAGCACTTAAGTCTGGGTCTCGTGTGGAAATCCCGTCCGGAGGTCCTAAATGGACTAATCTTCCGTCCGAGTTGACTATTTGTCGGAATTTTTTCTGCTCTATAATGATAGTCTAAAGAAAATAAACACCCCCGGAGGTTAATTAAGGGCAAGGCCCCGGACCATTCGATTCCATTTAATAGAAGTCAGATTCAGCACATCTGGATTTAAGAGGAGTCCCAAGCTGTTGCTGTTTAATGGACAGGGGCTGTTGATCAGGTAGCCGAGCCGCACAAGAGGGGCTTTACTGCTGATAATTACGTACGTCGAGAGGGTATTGTCGCTGTATTTACCGCCGTCATCAGATTTCTTCCCCACCAATGGACATCAAAGTACTCCTGTCCTGGAGCCACTGGTCACCAAATCGAGGCCAGACCATTTTCACTGGTAGCATATGCCTTCCACATGGCTGGCACGACAAGAGACACACACACTTATGTTTGAAGTGGGTTCAAAAGCGAAGAGAACACTGCAACGTGGAAGCAGCGTGGATCCTCTTTTCACAGTAAAACAGCTAGAAATGTTCCAAGTGAATATGTGCATTTCCATACTATTTTTATACAATATTGACGGGCTCTATTGGCTGCTCTCTCTGTGTGATATATTTTCCGATCATGAATCAAGATCTCACTATACGGCTGATAAAGCCGACCTCTGGCTATTGGGGGCCACAAAGAACATTTCCTCTTAGATAAGAAGAGTCATGTGGTACGGAGATGACTGGAAGTAGTGTCTATCAGCACCATATTATTGGCAGTGCTGAGAGAACGAGAAGCGAAACTTGAAAAGGGATTTTCAGAATGGAACAGGATACAGGCATCACCTAACAATGCCAATGATATATCATATATGGGAAATCCATAAATATGGGGCTGAATACAGACAGGAAGTGACACAACTATTGCGTCGTTTTAGAGGAAATAACCTTGACATAAATGAGGAGAAATTTTAGAAAAGTCTTCTCCTATTTTGGATGAGCAGAGGAGGTTTTCTCCAGCCACAAATATCTGGGCGTTCACCTCAGTTAAGACCTCCCCTAGTGCACCAACACTGCGTCTGGTCAGGCTCACCAGAAGCTCCCTTTCTTAAAGATATGGGGAAATGTTTGCCGCGCAATTGTAATTGTATTTTGAGTTAATGAATATTGTTACTTGTAATAAAAGGTATTGATTCCTTTTGCTGTTGTTGTTTTTTTATGATGATATACAAACACATAATAATTTATACTTAATCATGTAATTCTTCCTTATCTCTGTGTGGACATTGAATTCATTTTCACTTTTAAAGAAACCGTACAGAAGAGCACATTTTATTTGGGCTGGAATAGCTTTTAAAATGCTAATCTTGCGTGAGGAAAATACCTGACATGGATGTCCACTGACGAGCCCTTTATAGATTCATCTTATAATATAATATATAATATATAAATATATTAATATACTTAAACTGTTACAAATAAGACTAAAAAATGCACCTTTTGAGTGAATTTTATTTTTAATTATCTTATATTCCGGCTTGGAATCTATGGAAAATGTAATGCAGCAATAAAAATAAATATCCTTAAATGAAAACACCTCCATTTAAATAAAACTTTAAATTAAAGTTTTTAATGCTTTCCCTAAAAGACCAAAAGTCTGATAAAACACATTACCTGTAGTTACCAAGGGAATAGATAAACACATTTGGATATAAAACAAGACCAAAAAATGTCTTCTTTTAAAAAACATTAGCTCCATGAAGTGATGAGTTCATGAAACACGGTGACACATCATGATACAGTGTCTTCATTTTAATGGCTCTCAGTGTTATTCCAGTTTTATTTAACTAGTAATTCAGAGTCAAAGATTATAAAACAGATAGTTCCTATCTAGTGTTCTTTCAAAATGAAGACAGTGCATCATGATACCTCATCAGCTGTATCATGAGGCCTCATCAACCCATCACTAGGGCCATGTTAGGTAAGTAATGTGTCCATCTTCCTTTACTGATTTTTTTAAACTGAAATTCACACATGTTTCAGCTGTAATAGAAACACACTCAAAGTTTAATATGTCAACGTTTAACAACTTTGAATAAACAGCAATGTTTACAAAACAAAACTACAACTCAACCAACATCCTTCGTTGGCAGAGTTTTGTCCTTTGTCCTTCTTCTATGTTAGCCCTTGAAGACTCATCCTCCCGCCTCATTATTCCGCTTCTACCAAATGCTACCAAAACATTGAGGTACCATAAGCAAATGGGAGCCTCTCTGAAATCCAAGCCGATCAATCAGGCTCGGTTTGCCCTTCTGGAACAACAAGACCTCATCCTCACGAACCATCAGTCATGCCCCACCTCTAGTTGTCCTCCTGCCTATCCTCACACCATTATTTCAGCCCACAGCCAAAGCTGTGACTTATTATGTCTTCAGACTTGAGTCCCTGTGATGTTTGCTCCGTCAGTCGCTACAATCCTTCTGCTGACTCTGGTTCATGATAGCTCAGGAATCAAATGTTTGGCAGGCTGTCACACCGCGCTGTACAAGCAACCTTGACAACAATGAATTTGCCGTCTTAACTTCTCACTTGTGGTTAAGGCAACTAAAAGAATAATCAGGTCCTGGCGGGGCTTTCATGTTCTACTGAGAAAACATTCTGTAAATTACATCAACAAAACCAACTTAGTGAAGGCAGCTTCCTGATAGGACTTGAGTCGCAGTCTCGACGCAGATACATATGGTTTTTAAACACAACTTTTCTGTGAATTATCCAATATTACGTCAAGCACTGAAACAAGGCAAGCGACTCATCAGTGTATTTAACTTAACAAAAACTTTTTTGATGTTTTTCCAAATAATAACGGTGATAAATGATCATCTTCAACATTGTCATCATCCACACATTCCACCATTAAAGACGATGTGCATGGCTGTCATGTAACGGTAAAAAGAAAATAGGGTTGTGATTTGATTATTTAGCAAACTTAGTTTAAAGATGGATAAAACTGCAGATCATGGCTGTTTTTTTCATCCAGCTATAAGTACAGTGGAACAATAATTGTATTAAAAACACTCATGCTGGTGGTGCATACCACTGCCAAGAAGTTCACCAGTACATTACAGTACATTTTTATTCATTATTATAGCACGACAAGTTGTGTTGTTTTCTTTGGTCATAAAGGTCAGTGAAGACTTTAAAACCAAATGGTATTTTTAATAATTACCTTTACCCCCTTATTATAACATCATATAAAAAGCCAGACAGTGTCAAAAAAAAATCTCAATTTCTTTGTAACGTATTGAATTTTTTCATTTTTAAACGAATGCTTATGATGACAAAAACCTAACGTGAATTAATGTGACCAGTCATCACTTCAAGTGGTAAAGTTATTCCAGAAAATGTTCTTTTAATGACTCTATTCGGTTTTAAATCATCTCAATCAGGGTGAGGTGTTTTCTCTTAATGCAAATAGATGATCAGATGCTGTTGCAGCGGGTCTGGACAGAGAGCTGGCGTGACCCGAGCTGGTTCATGAAGCGCAGCTGTAGTGATGGATGAGCAGCTTGACAGAGTGTTATTTTGTGATGGAGTGGAAGAAGCTCCCACTGCGGCTCCCACGGACGTCACACAACCCCCATCAAAACACAAGCTGCTGTTGTAGAAGCGAAAGAAAGGTGATGAAAAGGTTAAAGATGAGGTGAATATCTTTCAACGTAGCCGAACACCAAATCAACATGTTTACTTTTAAATTTAAAAATGAACCCTATGAATGATACTTTAAATAACATTTTTGTGAAATTGTTTGGGTTTTTTATTTGTCTTATTTTAAGTTTATTTTAAGTTGTAGTTTTTACACTTTCTATATTTAAAACAATATAGAAAGTGATAAAACATGAAAAAATGTGAACTATATAAAATGAGTTATATTATATAAAGATATGGATTTTTTGAATATAAGTTTGGCATTAATAGATAGTCAAAAATGAAAAAGAAAACATCTTCTTTTGTTCATGAAAATAACAATTATAAACCATTTCCATGCTCTCATAATACACAAACACAAACAAAACATATTCCTTCCTTATCTACTCAAAGTAAAGAAATTGCATCAGATTAACACATTTTTAATCATATTCCAACAATTCAGCAGGTGGTCTTGCTTGTATTTATTTTTGTTAAAAAATGCCTTCCAAAAGACTATACAATCTATCCTTTAATCTATTGATATTATCTTGAATAATAAAATAAAGAATAAGAAAGAGTGACATGTTGAATTCATAGTAAAGCTGTAATAAGCTTAATTATATATACATTTAATTGTATTATTTATCTATAGACTGAGGGTTAACTAGAACCTTCGAACTGTAGCTACTTTCTTATATTGCAATTTGGATACTGACCACTAGATGTTACCACATCTCAGGAACTGCTTCTTTAAATGAATCAATTTTAACTTCACACCCTGTGAGGTAAAACAAATGAAGACCAAAAAGACCACCCTGTGTAATGGTTTGATAGCCTGAAATGTTAATTTGAAGGTCGTTTAAAGAGCATCACACAGTGGAGCTCGTGTGAAAAAAAAAAAAAGTGGGCTCGAGTTGCTGTAAGCTCAGAGCTCCAAAGCTCTCCCTGGTACTCTTCATCAATCTCCTCCATCCACAGAGAGTCTGCTGTGACCCACATAGCGGCCAGAGGGAGGGATGGAGGGAGAAGGAGGGGGTGCTGCCTTTCTTTCATTATTGATACCTCTGCATCACACAACCTCCACTAACCCGAGCAGAGGCGGCGGACGAGCCCCCAAAGGTCAGAGAACCACAGCCAGACATTTAGCCTTCTACACACAGTCAAGGGTAGGTGACAAAAACACCAGCCGGGGCTCACTACACACTTCAGGCGATTCAAAGCACACAGTCGAGGGGTGACGTTGTTCGTCTTTTTAAGGATACTTTATAAAACCAAACACTTCTTGTTGGACACATCTTTATCATGCGGCATTAAAATCGACTCAGGTCTATTCGTTTTAAATACCAGAAGATATTTACCCAGAATTAAATAATTCATCATCAGTGTCGTTGTTTGGTTGCCTTGACCTTCAAATGTCCTTCAATAGGAAGCGGATGTTGTCAGTCGCTAAAGCATTTTTTTGTTGAGGAGGTTAAACCTGGTCAAAAACTGTGAGCAACCTTGGTCGACTTTGTATGGCAAGAGATATTCCAGAGATACAGTATTGTTGAACATCATTGAATATAAAATAATAATTGAATCTTTTATTTGTAAAGCACCTTTTACACCAGGGTCACAAAGCGCTTTAACAATCACAAACAAAACACAGTTAAAATATATGCTTTAAAAGATCAAGACACATAAGACAAACACAGGAGTCCCAGAAAATCAGGGAAAAGCACAAATAAGAATGTATTTAGATGTTTCTTGAAGGAGTCAGTAGATCATCAAACACAGCGAGAGAGGAAGATCGTTCCAAAGCTTAGGAGCAACAGCCTGGAAGGATTTCTCTCCTCTGGTCCGGAACCGTGTTCAGGAACCATCAGTAGATTCTGATCCACAGACCTCAGAGCCCAAGCTGGGGTGTAAGGCTGGATCAGATCACTGATGTAAGGAGGAGCCTGACCATGAATAGATCTGAAAGAACCAGAATTTTAAAATTGATCCTGAAAGAAACTAGCAGCCAGTGAAGAGTTTTAAGTATCAGAGAAATGTGAGTTCTTCTACTAGAGCGGGACTGAATTCTCGCTGCAGAGTTTTGTATTAACTGCAGGCGAGACAGCTTATTCTAACGAAAACAAACCGTTACAATAGTCCAGACAAGAAGACACAAACACATGGATTACAACCTCCAGATCGTGTTGTGAAATAATTTTCCTAAATTTAGAGATTATTCTCAGTTGAAGTTGAAAGTATAAGGCCGGGGAGGGGTCCCCAAGATTTTCACTGTGAGGGCAACGTAACGTTTCATTATCTAATGGTGGACCCGGGTCATTTTGTAACAAACAAAAGGAAAAAGATTGCAGGTGTTCCTCAAAATGTATAGTTTTTACAGAAAGTCACAAATAACCAAATAACCCTCTCTGGGTTCTTCACAGAAAAAGTCAGGAAATTAACAATAAGACTAATTATTTAACGAACAATAACAAAAATATTGGAAAAAAAAGGGCCTACATTTTTTACATCTTTCAAAATCTGTCCGTCTTAGAGAGAGAACAAAATAAAGGTAGGCCGAAAACTATACAACCACTGTGTTTGTGATTGTTTCGTACGTCAGGAGGAGACCGGACAGACGTCCCCTACAACTAAACGACAGGTTTGACGAGGTAAAAAAGAAACAGTACAGTAAGTAACTGGGGCAACAGTGGCACATATTCCTCATGTTTACACTGAGGTGAGAGTTACCCGGCTGGACCGCAGTGTTCTCAGCCGGAGGAGCAGCTGAGGACACTTGCTGGAAGATGTCATTAGCAGAGTCTTATTACCGGGTGTACGTGTGAATGAGTCACATGGTTTTGATGTTTGTGGATTCAGGAAGGATGGTTTCCAACGTGACTTGATCGGCAGTTGCCGCGCGATGACAGGACGTGGAAGATATCAGGGATTCTTAGTGTGACACCAACGACAGTCACAGGATCGTTTTACTCGGCTTTAATCAACACTTCTGTGTTTGTGGTCAGTAAACATTGGATTTGTTTTCTGATTTCTGACACATTGTAGCTTCAGAAGCTAGTAAAGCTAACTCACTACAACAGAAGAGATAAAGCTGGAAATAAATTCGACATCCAGTCTTAAAATAAGAGAAACTATACCTGAAGAAGTCAAAACGTCATGTGACATTTAAAACAGGGAACTGTTTTTTTTATCGAAAAAAAAAAAAGTCAAAGCTGGGAGTCAGAATGAAAAGTCATTCATGTCTTTTTCTCGTGTTTTTAAACAATTTGTATTGGTGTTTGGAATACAAATGGAGACGTTTTCAAAATAAATCATTTTGTAGCTGTTTTCAGTGGCATCAGTGTTAGGTTGTGATATCTTGACACAAAGGTGGGGTATTGATCTTAAAGGTGGATAAAAGGTAAAAGTCACAACGGGGAAAAAAGTGTGATGGTGGTGAAAAGCCAAAACTAAATGTCCTTGTATAATAAAGCAGAGTCTTGAAGGCTTAAATAATTATGTGCAACTATTCCACTGACATTTATTGATGTTTTCAAAGTGACTAAAATATGTTTAGATCCAGGAAAAAACAATCTCCCACATTCCCTTATTATAATAATACATACATTTTGGAAAGTGTATTCCAAGTTAGTAAGGGAATGTTTAAGTCTTGAAGATTTGTAAATATAACCATCCAAAAGTGTTGATAAACATATATTCCAGTCTAGTATATATTCCAACTAATTTATTTCTATACTACAATAAAGCCTGAAAATGTCCTAAATGGGTATTTAAAAAGTAAAGTCTAAAGTACACGGTGTTCCACGAAAGAAAACTTTGCATGAAAAATGCAAAGGCCATGTAGTTTAGTTTTAAATATTTTATCATCCATTTAACTTGCTTGCATGAATTAAAAAAAAGAGTGCTAGTGTTTTTTTTTAGTGTCTTTTTGGCCAATCACAACATAGCCTTTCCATTTAGAAGAGGAACATTTTCCTATTCAGATTGTAGCACTTACAATAGGAGTAGTTAAGGCCTTATCTAGACAAAATTCATGGTGTTCATTTTGAGCCCAAGAACATCTCTGTAGAACTCTATAGCACCCATTAGAGGGTAACCAAGCTAACTCCACTGGCCTTTATGGTTATAGTCATATTTTTGTATATACTTGGACATATTTACAACACTCTCCGTTTGCATATCATTACATACATGTATCAATTTCCCACAGTATAATGTGGATTTATAAGGACTTTATCTTGTCCAGCAGATCCACTTTTCTGCTGAATCCTGACAACAGAAACACGTTTTTTAATTGTCAGCCTCCTCCGACCCAGTCCTCTTTGGATCCCTGGAGACACGTAGAACTAGCTGTTGAACCCTCATGTAAGCGGTGAGTACCGTCTGCTAAGACACACTTCACGATCTTGTTTTCTGCTATCCTTTCCCTGTTCTAAAGTAGTTTTCAGCCTGTAAGACATCAGTCATGCGAACATTGTAAACGGTCGTTCCATTGTTTCCACCAAGAACAAGAATATCACCTCCGCAGCTCGTGCTATAATCTTAGAGTTTAACATAGACAACCACGGAAAGAAGGAGAACCACAGTCGCACAATTACAGACTTGTTTTCCGCACCAAACAAGTCCCGAGGTTTGGGGACGGATAAACATACGTTTAAGCCACTTTGCCACAGCGGAGAACAATTGAAATGGAGAAGCATTGTGAGGCCAAACACTGGCATGGAAGATGGATAAGTGGAAGGAGAGATTATCTTATCATCCCGTGAGCTATCGCGTGGTGGCGTAGACGGCTTTAGCTCAAAAAGGGAAGCACGCCCAGCTCCCCGACAACAGCATTACCAGCACAATTACTTTGATTGTGGCAATGAACCACGTTTCTTATTCTCCGTGCACGTACACTTTGTTTATCTAAAGTGAACCAGCCGGGAGAGCATTAGCATATCGGGTGTGAGTCACAATACAGAACCTTTGTTGAAGGGCTAAAGCAGTGAGGCCGTTTTAACAGCCTTTGTGCTCGCAATTTCTGTTAGAAGGGAAAAATATATTGTTTGGTGAATGAAAAATGGCTCCGTAAATAATGACTGGTCTTTGTCATTTTTGAAACTCAATGAAATGCACGTTTTACATGTTGGTTTCTTCTCTCGACTGCGATCAAGGGAGGGTTCAAGGATGAGCGTCTGACAGCGACCTGACACAGGAAGTGGAGACAGCTGCGAAAATTTGAGGTGCAAAGTTTGTGGTTTGAACAAATAACTGTGACACATCTGACGAAAATGAGTGTCGGGTGATTGATGAACAGATGCCTCCATTAGTCTGCCGTCGTAGAAGACTGCACACACCAAATCACCGTCATAATTACTCTCAATTCCCCAGTCAATCTGCGGCTAAATATGACAAATCAAGCAACGCCGGATCTATTTGTGAAACGGCTCCTGAGAGATGGCAAATGTTTGCTCAGTTATCTTAGAGGAGAGGACTCTTTTTTTTCTCAGACAAATACGTTCAGGAAATCCACTTGTGTCGCACTAGTTGCTCTACGGCATTCTTCCTGTGTCACTGCGACAGTTTTGGTGTGTAGCATCAGACTTGTGTCTTTTCGTTGAGTTGAGGTTAGTTTTTAATATCCGTGTTGTAGTTAAAGTTCATTCGATTCATCTCCCTATTCCTTAAACTCCTTCATGCGCAAATTTTGCACTCCCGCCACAAGCAAGGGTTGCCCCAATACTGACTTTTGAGATTCTTCGGGTAGTTCGTCTTATCCCAGGATGCATTGCGCATCAAAACTAAAATCAATGAAGGCTAAAGCTTGGAAACTAAGAGCTACAAATTCAAGTATTTTCTTCATTAATAAAGATATAAAAAATAGGAATCCATGCGGTTTTCTGAGTTCAATGTTATTTTATAGATTACATTCATCCTAAACCGTTTTTTTCAAGATATAACCGTTATTAATTACTAGTCCAAAGAAAATTAAAGATAGAAAACAGTTTGTCCTGAAATATGTTTTAATGAAATAATAAAGTAGCATAAAGAGATGAGAACTTTGTTTGTTTTTAATTGCTTGAATCCGAGCATAATTCAGAAAAATGCTCTAAATGCTAGAAATAAACATGATCCGTTTTCTATACATAGATAGATTGTGTGGGGAAAAAGGAAGTACACTTGCCCTGGCTTGCCTGGACATCACCACAATTCACACAGGACTGTGTCAGATGCTGAACACGCTCTTGCCCAAGATTGTACTTGTAGCTGAACCCGTACAGCAGCTAAAAGTATCAGCATTAGCATCAGAAAGAAAATATTGTATTACCTCCACAGAGACATCACTAACTCAAAATAAACAGAAACAATTTTGCAGACTTGTTGCTGTTCAACTAAATATTTGCAAACTTTTGAGGAATAAACTGATTTACTATCTTGTCAGGTGCTAGCTAGAAATATTACAATGTTAGCACGTCATCTGTGGATCGTGCTGGTGCTCTAGTCTTGCAAAGAAAATAAAATGTCTCTAGTTTGAAACTGTCTTTTCTTCTTACGCTCAAGGTGAAATGTAATGGAAACTGTGCAGCAACACGCAGCACTAACATTATTTAAGAGAGAATTACGTTCTGTTTTTTCATGTGCTGTGTCAATTTCTGCAGCCAATGTCAAAGTTACATTGCATATTATGTGTCAAAACAACATTGTGTCTTATACCCGAGAACGTTTTTATTATATTTCATATTAATATTTTATATATATTATATGTTCTGTTTTTTGAGAACTATTCCCTTAAGAAAAGAAAAAGAGGAAAAACGCTATGTTTTAAAATTAACTATTTATAATCTATACAAACAATCAAACATTTATAAAACTAATATTTAACATCAAATAGTACAACCAAAATGTAGTTAATACAATATTTTATATAATATAAGTATTTAAATTAATTTTCAAAAAACAGATAGCAAGATATTGTAATTCACACAAGTTTTACTTTTTTTGTAGCTCACTGACAAATGAATTCATATTATTTTCTTAAAGAAATAATTGTGTTTTCTATTCACAACAGCCTGCTTAGGAACATCATTAAACAGGAAATTGTCACTGAATTCCAAACTTGAAGCATTTTTAAAATTATGCAAACATACTTCTCAAGAAGTCCTTCTGTAACTTTTTATAAACTTATCAGTGTCTTTTTCTTCTTGGAAAGTTTCCATAAGTATGGAGTCTAAAGGTGCACGAAGTAAACATACATCAAAATGTGTTTTTCTTCTGCTGCATATATAGTCTGCACACACACACACACACACACACACACACACACACACATCAACAAAATAACACATGGCATTGACTCAAAGACATGAGTCTCAACCTTCATAGGTGTCAGAGATTGGTTTCGTGAACGAGGAAGTTTTTCAAGTCAATCATCTAGAAGAGAAAGCGGTAAAGTTAAAAAAGTGAAGGTTACATAAGTGTATGAAGTGAATCTCTTCGTAGTAATTCTCCGGCCTAATGTAGGTGTACGATAGAAGGTGTCTTGAGAGGTCAAATAAATGTTAGTATAGCATTTAAATATCTCGAGATTAACTTATTTTTACTCTGAATATTATATGTTGTATACAGATGATCTTGTTCTTCTATTTATCTATTTAAATACTTCTTGAGTGAAAATCTAATTGGATCTCTCGTATGGAACCGGAGAAATAGTACCAGGCGGAGGTTAGAGAGAATTTTTTTTTATTTTTATTTTACTGTATAGTCAGATCTATACAAGAACAATCATAACAATAGCTATTATAAACAAGTATATTATTGTTGTATTCTTCATCACAAAAAGATGACCATCTTCATGCATCATTTACTAAATATATAGTGGGTGTAGTAATGGTAAACAAGATTACATCTCCAGGAAAAGGAGGAAGCAAGGATGAGGAGGAGAAACCATTATGACGTCCTAATGGACTCAGCTCTCGTAATTCCTCGTTCGCTGAGATTTCAGACAGTGGAAAACTTGATAAATGAATAACTTGAAAACATGGTCATGATGAGAGACTTACATGTTTCAAATGTTGAAGTCTTCCTCTCCAAGATGCAGTGAGTGAGTCAGGAGAGTTGGGTTTTCACATTAGTTGATCTTTAACTATTAGACCAAAGGGTATTTGCGACACTTTACCAGTAGATTTCAAAGTTTTCCCTTTTTGCCAGTTCTAACCAGAGTACATGAACAGGTGCCGCTAGAAACCATATAAGTGGAAGACAGAACCTTCAAAACCTTCTCGGAATCAGACGAAAAACCCAACATTTAATCATCTATTCTTTGACACGTTCTCAAAATTCCTTTTTGCATTGAATTTTAGTTATTACAAAAAAATGTATCTGAATAAAACGATAACATAAAAAACCTCTGTGACGTAAGTCAAGTATTATATTTTGTCATTTTCTCGTTTCTCATTTTAAGTATTAATATAAATATAAACAAATATAAAATGGTTTCAAGGTCAAAATTTAGGTCCAATACTTGCCAAAAAAGTATTATGCTGTGTCTCAAATCGCATACTAGCGTACTAAAAGTTAGTATTTTTAGTGCGTTAGTGCATCTCAATTCTCAACATCTTAGTGACGTTTTAAACGGAAGTTACGTCATATATAAATGCATATATATTCATATACTTACAGGTGCATTTTCCGCAGTAGAAGGATAAACACGTCTTCGCTGCTGATACCAGCTTAAATATCTCGCGATTATTTAGATTCTCATATTTTTTCTTTATTTCTTTTTCCAAAGTTGCAAAACGTGCTGCCAGCAGGTGTCAGTGATAGCGTTCCAACAGCTGGTTGAAACATCGTTAAATAGAAGTAGAAGAAGAAGCTGTCATGTGATCTCCGGTTAGTGTGTAGCAGCAGAGTTTGATTTGAGACTATATTACTATACTATCTGTGGAGAATTTGCGTACTAGTTAGTACGTACACTAAACTGATGCATACTAACTTCTAGCATACTAAGAGTAGTATGCGATTTGAGACACAGCATTGGTGACTCTATATCTACTGAAGATGATTCAGCGAGAGGTGGTCTCTGTGTGACCCTTCCCAGTTCAATTATTCAGCCCCAAAAAAACGACTTTGGTCAACAATGACTTGATGAGTCCAGCAGGGTTTGATCTACCGGTCGGAGCTGGTAAATAATCAGAAGACGGATGAGAAGCTTTTGAATAGAGTTTGGCAAGAGTGAGAAATGTTAAGTGCTGGTCTCTACTTGTCCTTATTCCCACACACACACTCACACACACTCTCACACACACACACACTGTCCGTGCATACACAAACACAGACATGTCATAGAGGTCTAAGAGGCTCCCCCCCTGTCACTGGGTGCCTGCTGTGAAAACACCCCCCACCCACGCCTTCCTCGCCCTCGCCTCCTCCCTCCCTCTCTGGACGCCAGCCTGACATACCAGACCTTGTTCGTTAGCGCATATTTTTACCCACCGTTACTAAATTAGGAAGCCAGAGGGAGCGAATGAAGTGTGGCTGCCAAGGCAGGAGAAGAAGGGTCTGATCAGTTCTGGGGTTTGCTGAGGGTCCGTGCCAACCCCGACCGGCTTCATTACCAGCCACTTGGGTTACAGAAATAGAAAGCGCCCAAAGAGGGACCCGGGCCAAGCAGAGCCCCTGAATGGCCGGCCAGAGACTCACAGGGCAAACAAACAAATAAATGGCTCGTCTCATGGCCTGCCAGCATCAACCGGCAGCAGGAGATCTCCAGGACTATCAGAAGTCGTGCGAGACAGTGGCGCACACACAAATGTTGAAAGTGGTGACAGTACATACAGCAGCAGCTCCGTCCAGCATAAATTAACCTGGAAGACTCTCCGGAGACCAATTTCTCAAAGCAGCCACACAGACATTACCACTTGTTTATTTGGCGCGGAACTTTGGCAGGGATTTGAGTAAGGATATTTTCTCAAGGAAATGTACATTTCCTCTTTTTTTTCTTGCCACCATTTAAGCCTCCAGGAACATACAGGCGACACTCATTTATACAAATATACATATATAAAAGGGTTTTTATTTTTACCTTAAAGGCTGCGCTACTGTTTGCATTTTGCAATTTAAATCCTGTTTACAGCCTCAGAACTCGCAGCTAGACACACTATAAAATGGAAATGTGGCACCTAAACACATTCGAAACTGCTTTTTATGGAGCAGCCCGCACAGAGAGATGCTGTTGAAAAGTTCCTCCGATATTTTTCTCATTTATAATTTCACTTTTAAGTTTCAAATACTAGCAAAGTTAACTCAAGACACTTTAAACAACACTATATAAGAAAGGAAATACAGGTCCTAGCAAATCGGAATGAGCGACAGTGGCAGGAAATGAAACTTATTTTTAACAGACAGAAACCTGGAGCAGAACCAGACTCTGTGGGGACGGCCACACACAAAATAAGCAATTTAAAAACAGAAACACAAGTTTTAGGTAATCCTCTTTTACATTACTGTCATACACGATGATCAACTTGTGTCATTCTCATCGTACTGGGGCCAAATACATGCCATTTATTTTAGGATGGCCCTCCAGAGGAGTCGTGATGTTTAAGATAAGTTATGAATTAAAATGATTGATGTTAAAAAATGACAGAGACCTCCAATAAGTGTTAAACAGTTGTTAAAGGAGAAAATCATTATGGGAGTGTTTTTGTGAGGATGTTTATCTTCTAAAAGAGGTAAAAAAAAAAAGTAAGCTTGAGTTTTGACCCCTGAAATAAAAGTTTGTCAGTACTTAAAGTTAAAAACTGAAACCTTTGTGAACACCGTTAGTATGTTTGTTGTGATTATATACGGATAATCAATATATAATCTGAAAGTCATTATACGCATAAAGTTTGTGTACTTCTTTTAAAAATAATTGTCTATAATAGGTATTTTTAAATTAAAATTATTTTTTTTTTTGTTTTTCTGATGATGACACGCAGGGCAAGATATTTGGAAGTTGAAAAACAAGTAAATATCGTTTACTTACCTTGCAGTTTATATTATACTATGTTTTTGTGCGTGTAATTTTTAACAATAATATTTTTTATTACGTACATTCATAGAACACTTATTAAAGGATGACATTAAATCTATTTTTTAAATTATAAATAGTATTACAAGGATTACTGTATATTAACATTGAAAGTATTCATCTGACTTCATACATAGTTACATCAGCCATAACTGTATCAGTGACTCATACGAGAGTCTGGCTCCTTGTCAGAGCTCACGTGGAGATGTTACGTGATCACGACAGAGAGGCCAGATGGTTTTGGCAGAGAAGAACGTTGGAGATGGAGGTACCAGGTAACAGGAGACGAGGAGAGAGGGACCAGCAACGTGCGGTGAGAGAAGAGGAGGAGGACGAACAAGATGGGTGGAGGTGGAGGAAACTGACTTGTGGAAGCTGATGATGGGAAATGCAAGAAGAAACAGACGTGTGTGAATGAGTCAGTGCAGCAACTCATCTTTTGTGCTACTACACTGCCATCTTGTGGCACAGGTTAGAAAGTACAAGACGAACATCCGTTTAACCTTCTTAGAAAGAAAAACCACCACCCAGTAGGTGGGCTTTTTTCCCCAATACATTTTCCTGCCTATTCTATATATTACATGTAGAAATCGACACGTTAAGGGCTAATGATGAAAATAAATGTTTTTTGATGTTCAAATGAAAATATATTTTATTTATACTCTGACATACATCGAACAGAATAAAGCAAATTATTTAAAAAAAAAAAAACTAAAGAAAGCTGTCCTCACAACAAATACACTGCAAAGACAAAACAAATAATAAATATATATATATATATATATATATATATAAAACAAAAATCCAACACTTCTCTACAAACCACGATTATAATCCGAACTCGAATCAATGCAAATGTAATTTATAAGTGTGGTTTCCTCCCACAGTCCAAAAACATACAGAAGTTAATTAAAAACTTTGGGAAATTGTCCGTAGGTATGAGTGCGTGTGTGAATGGTTGTCTGTCAGCGACAGACTGGCGTCCTGTCCAGGGTGTCCCCTGTCTCGCCCTATAATAATAATAATAATAATAATAATAATCTCTATTTATATAGCGCCTTTCTAGACCAGGGTCACAAAGCGCTTTGACAGCCATTCACACATACTGATGGGAGTAGGCTGCACCACATGGCGCCGAATCTATGACTCTGGCTCCAGTCTCCCTGCGACCCCGTGATAAAAGCGGTTGTCAATGAATGAATGAGGATGAATTTTACAAATCAAAGCTGTTGACTATTTAAATATATATATACAGAGCCTTGCGAAAGTATTCGGCCCCCTTGAACCTTTCGCCACATTTCAGGCTTCAAACATAAAGATATAAAAATTTAATTTTTTGTCATGAATCAACAACAAGTGGGACACAATCGTGAAGTGGAACGAAATTTATTGGATAATTTAAACTTTTTTAACAAATAAAAAACTGAAAAGTGGGGCGTGCAATATTATTCGGCCCCCTTGCGCTAATACTTTGTAGCGCCACCTTTTGCTGCAATTACAGCTGCAAGTCGTTTGGGGTATGTCTCTATCAGTTTTGCACATCGAGAGACTGGAATTCTTGCCCATTCTTCCTTGCAAAACAGCTCAAGCTCAGTGAGGTTGGATGGAGAGCGTTTGTGAACAGCAGTCTTCAGCTCTTTCCACAGATTCTCGATTGGATTCAGGTCTGGACTTTGACTTGGCCATTCTAACACCTGGATACGTCTATTTGTGAACCATTCCATTGTAGATTTGTCTTTATGTTTTGGATCATTGTCCTGTTGGAAGATAAATCTCCGTCCCAGTCTTAGATCTTTTGCAGACTCCAACAGGTTTTCTTCCAGAATGGTCCTGTATTTGGCTCCATCCATCTTCCCATCAATTTTATCCATCTTCCCTGTCCCTGCTGAAGAAAAGCAGGCCCAAACCATGATGCTGCCACCACCATGTTTGACAGTGGGGATGGTGTGTTCAGGGTGATGAGCTGTGTTGCTTTTACGCCAAACATATCGTTTTGCATTGTGGCCAAAAAGTTTGATTTTGGTTTCATCTGACCAGAGCACCTTCTTCCACATGTTTGGTGTGTCTCCCAGGTGGCTTGTGGCAAACTTTAAACGAGACTTTTTATGGATATCTTTGAGAAATGGCTTTCTTCTTGTCACTCTTCCATAAAGGCCAGATTTGTGCAGTGCACGACTGATTGTTGTCCTATGGACAGACTCTCCCACCTCAGCTGTAGTTATCTGCAGTTCATCCAGAGTGATCATGGGCCTCTTGGCTGCATCTCTGATCAGTCTTCTCCTTGTTTGAGATGAAAGTTTGGAGGGACGGCCGGGTCTTGGTAGATTTGCAGTGGTCTGATACTCCTTCCATTTCAATATAATTGCTTGCACAGTGCTCCTTGAGATGTTTAAAGCTTGGGAAATCTTTTTGTATCCAAATCCAGCTTTAAACTTCTCCACAACAGTATCTCGGACCTGCCTGGTGTGTTCCTTTGTCTTCATGGTTCTCTCTGCGCTTTAAACAGAACCTGAGACTATCAAAGAGCAGGTGCATTTATACGGAGGCTTGATTACACACAGGTGCATTCTATTTATCATCATCAGTCATTTAGGACAACATTGGATCATTCAAAGATCCTCACTGAACTTCTGGAGTGAGTTTGCTGCACTGAAAGTAAAGGGGCCGAATAATATTGCACGCCCCACTTTTCAGTTTTTTATTTGTTAAAAAAGTTTAAATTATCCAATAAATTTCATTCCACTTCACGATTGTGTCCCACTTGTTGTTGATTCATGACAAAAAATTAAAATTTTATATCTTTATGTTTGAAGCCTGAAATGTGGCGAAATGTTGAAAGGTTCAAGGGGGCCGAATACTTTCGCAAGGCACTGTATATATATATATATATATTAATTAATTATTTTTTTAAAACAAAAAAATAGTTGGGAGGGCGGCGCCACTGACCAAAGCGTCAGCATCCTCTTTGACTCCACGGAATGAGAACCGTGTGGAGTCAATAATTCCTCCAGAGTTACATATAAACGATTTAAAGTAACCAGTATGAAGAGAGAAGTATAAAGAGCTGTTGCATCACAGACAGATAACTCGCGTGTCCAGAATAAATGCCTTTAGTGAGGAAACAATATCCGAGTGCACAAGTCACTACACTGCAGCCAATAGTGTGCGACACACACTAAAGCATCGTTAATAACATCATAAAAGCACAACACTATTTAGGAAAATTGAATTTACTCACGTTTTTCATGGATTTTAAGTGGCGGACAAACCATTGGACGCCTGTGACAGTTGCCATAACTTTCTTAATGAAGTCCATCTTTTCCTGAAAAGTCCTTCTTGAAAAAAGGCTTCGACAGTAAATCTAAAGTTAATTTCTTCTCCTCCTTCAGTCATTGTTTGGTTGTAAATAAACGAGTACGCAATATTTCTGTTCGTTCGGCTAACATAAGTTTGTTGTTGTAGCTATAGCTAGCTCTCTGATTAGCCAATCAAAACAAAGGGAACACACTCGCGTAGCTCGTTATTTGACAAAACTACTTAGCAAATGCAGTAACAAAAAATCGCCACAAGAGGGAAGCATACTATAACTATCATTCATTCTTACCTTTATGTATTCAGGTTCTGTAACAATGAAAATGAAGTTAACTATAATAACTTGTGTCCTTTTTCCTCATTTATGATTGAAATGAAGATGTGCGTAAGTTGTCCCACTTCATATTTTTAACCTTTTTTCTTTTCTTTCACATATTGCCGATTTGTTTTGTCTTTTGAAAACTATTCATAGCAAGGTTTAAAACAATTGCTTGATAAATATGAGGCCTTCTCATTAACAGTACGTTTTATTTCAGCAGGGAGCGTGTTTTTAAAGAAGCGTCACTGAAGAAGTATGTCTGTTAACAAACAGTTTTTACAAGTGTTCCAGAAAGGTCGTTGACTTTTAGATGCCGGTGTCAACGCCGCTAAGAGCTACTCTCTGTGGTGATGACTAATATCCTGGCAGCCTCACAAAGCCTCCTCAGTCATCGTCAAAATCCTCAAACAATAAGTGAGCTCAGCTGTGTTGTGAGCTCGAGCCAAGCGGTCTGCTGGGGATGCATGATCATGTCAGAGATCTTTACACAAGCCTTTATAATGAGCCATTTCATAACCATCACAACATTGTATATCATTAGATGAGTTCAAGGGATTCCTTCATGCAACCTGACAACTGTTGTGTCTTTTATCTGGAGTTTTCCTTACATGCTGCTTTACTTTTCCAGACTTGATCAGTCAGGTCATTGTCTGTGTGTGTACACACACTCTCACAAATACCTCCAAATAGTCCCATCCCTGCACAAATCCTATAATCTGTACGTGTCTGCTCTGGAGTATCATGTGCACTCACTTAAACAAGACAAAAGACGCGTGTTCGTCCACTCACCCGCCTCTGTTTTCTCTCCACCGTGGTCAAGTTTTCCGAGCTAGAAGGTTAGAAGAGTGTTCCTGCCTCAGCTGTGTTTTGGAAATGTTTACAAAAGTGAGACTGTGTGGCAGTACTGGACACTCCAAAATTACATGAATTTTCAACTTTGAAAGGGATTCAACTTTTCCATTCGGGGCCTGGGAAATGGGCGAGAGGATTGTTTTTGTCTCATGCTTTAAGCCAGGAATGCAGCTCGGTGTCCAGTGCGCTACGGTGCCGTCCAACACTCACAAAACACTCCAAAACAAAACATGACGTTGGTGAAATCGTTGTGTGTTGCACTCCCAGGGTGTAATCGTGACCTTGTGTTGTCGTATTTAGTTCGTAACAGGCTACGAGCTCAATGACTGTTTACACGGCTGACAGTGGAAAGTACCCTGGACTTAGATCCAAGTGGGCTGCTATAATTACCTTTCCTGCGTCATTTGTCTTGTTCATGGGAGGATTCATAAAGCCAGTTATAAATATGATTTCCTGTACGTATGACTTTCTGAAACATGATCAGCAACTTGAAGTCTCAACTTCTCTGACTTTGTCAGTGCAGGTGGAAGACCCACGTGTCAAACTCATGGCCCTGGGGCCAAATCTGGACCTCAGAGTCATTTAATGTGGCCCACCAGGCAGGTTGGCTCAAATAAAAGTAGTAAAATGTTAACGTTGATGTTGTAAACTACAAACAACCCGTGTGTAATATGATAATGATTTTCTGGGTGTTTCTCCAGTGTTATCTTGATCTTTTTAGTATATATTTTTTGAGTATTTTTTTTACAATTTTTTAAGCGCTTTCTGACCCTGGTCTAGAAAAGCGATATATATATACAAATTACTTACTTATTATACTTAGAATAACATTCAACTTGACATTGGAGGAAATTCATTGAATGGAAGTGTTTGGTGCAGGAAGACAAACACAGATATAGTTGTAATGCAACACTAAAAAAGGAGATCCAGGATGGGAAGAAAATGTTAAAAATGTACTCAAGAGTCAATTTAATTAAATTCAGAAAAAATTAAGTGAGCAAAACGTCCAAAAGATGGCGCCAAAGTCCTATTAGTCTTTTCTCAATAGCACACTAGCCATTTTTCTTAATACGAAGAACAAATAAAACAATATAGGGAAAATCCAGACGGGGGTGGCAGCCAATCTAATGATAAGAGTTCAACTGGTGAAGGAAGACAAACAAAGAGATAATTGTCATGAAACACCAATCATGGAGACCCAGGAGGGGAAGACAATATAATCATGCAGTGGAGAGACATTTACACAAGTGACAATTTCATTAAATACACAGAAATAGCAGTGAGCAAAAGATAGCACAAATTACAGAGTTTTTTTTCTCAACAATATAAACAAAGTCAACACATTCCAGAAAATCCAGACAGACACAATCCACAGAGGTATAAACAAAAAGAATAAAAGTCAGACCAACCACACATCAAAAACAGAGTAACCAAAAACGAGAGTAACCACAAGGTCCAAGAAAGGCAACTGGTCCAGCAAACAGGTTTGAGGAATTACCAGGTGGGACTGTATAACGAGCTGACGCCGGTCTGCAGAAATTCTAGCGTTTAAATAGAGTTGGGTTGATTACTTGCCAGCCGGGTGTTTCTGCCAAAATGCATCAGGAACTGCACCGTCAACTGTCAGGAAAAACTGACAAAGCAGAGGGCAGGACAGGAAAACATACAAACAAAGAAACAAACCCAGGAGGAGATTGTGACAATAATTATGCTCCATCAAACTAAAAATATTAATTCTATAATCAGGTTTTTGGCTCGCAAGCAATTATCATTTATTTATACTGCATTTTCAGTTTGACACCCTTGCTTGTGTGTTTTCCTGTGAAAACTTAAAGAATGATTTTATGTTTAATATGAGCTGCAGAGCGATCGTCTCATCATCTCCCTCTTTTGTCACATCCTTTTATTACAGTGACGACAGCAGAGTCTCTGGAGGTTTAGTGAAAACACTCGGATATATTTAGTGACTCAAAGATTCATTTGTATCTTGTCATGTGTCTGTTAACAGATGATTTATTCAGGGGTGTCAAAGACAATCTGACTCAAGGAGTTTCAAGCACAATCTAGGACACGGGCCAAACAAATTTTTTATTAATTAAACAAGAATCCTTCTAAACATAGTGTGAGCAGATGTGATTATTATACACATCAATGACTTCCAGACTTTAGCATGAAGCATCTCAAGCATGGCGTTCAATACAGAATCATTACAGAAGAGACAATCTGGTTTTAGTTCTGAAGCGAACGCACATCTGTTCCTTGGCTTTATTTAATTCGTTTCCATATTAGTCAAAGAAAAACCATTGTTTTCCTCATCAAAGAGCTAACGGCAAGTATTATTTACGATCTTGTCGGCCGCCCAGAATTGATGTTATGAGCCTGAATTTTGAGTTTGTAATATGATTTATTTGCTTTTACTTTCGGACTTTCATTAAAACAAAAGATAAGAAAAGGTCAATAAGCCATATAGACAAAACAGATGCAGAGATTCATCATAAGATTACACGTTTTTTTTGTGTGGTTTGTTGAAGAACATTTTAAGTTATTATCTTTTATTAACGTAAAAGATTACTACAAGATCCTCTTCACACTTGCTAGCAAACACCTGAAGGTCTTTGAATGTATTGGTACTTTCTTGAAGACAACTCAGCTCAAAATTATTTTTTTATTTTAATAATTTTTTTATTGTAAAGCAAGAAAAAGTAAAGAAATAAATATAGAGTCACTGACTACAGAGTCTGCTCGCTGTCACAACACTCAGCAGTCTCCTTCACAGCAGAGCTCATTCAATTTACAGACTATTACGACGACTGGAAGTGCGCCAAAGTTGTGCGACGGATCCGGTCTCCTTGTGTGGACGATAACATCCTCTTTTCCTGGTTCCTGCTCTGATGGAAACTTCTGGATTTTGATCAAATTATCAGCAGAGTGAGTCATCAGAAACTGCCTGGAGGTAGTATGGTAGTATATCTCAACACAGACGCATGTACACATCATATACTCTTTTATTGATTGATTTATTTCCCAGCTACCTAGGGCATTAGACGGGAGAAACCCGTGATTGTTCCACTACTGGAGACCAAAGCGCCGCTTGCATAATGTAATCCCTCTCTAGTGATGCAAGTTAATCATGTGACTCTTTAGAATCTGAGCGTCTGTTGTGATCCTGGGTTTCATGATGTAATCGCACACTTTGAACTCATGTCTTCACGAACTCTTCCTACAGCTCTGGAGAGTCTCAGCATTGTACATTACGTCAGTGTTGTCAGGCCATGGAAGACCTGCGCCCCCTCAAGGCTCCCCCGGGTTGCTGTGACTCACAGCAATGGCATGCAGCAGACAGGAACACCCACAAGAAACAAGGGAGCCCACAGTGCCGACGCTGAACACAAATACACGTGACAAAATGTCCCGTCTTACACTATAGTGTCCTCAAATGTATGGACAGTGGACCGTTCTGTTTTAGCTATGGTGCATTATAGGGCTGAACAATTTAAGAAAAAAATATTTTTATACCAAATTGTGATTGCCATTCAGCATACGTTTCCTTTTGGTAATACTATACCAGGTATTCAACTTTGTCAGTCATCGTATAGACCAACACAACATTTGATTGAACATATATCACTCCTTCACTGGAGGCCATGGCTGCATATTTTGATGAAATCAGAAGTAATTGATTGAAACATACTTATATAACATGTCTTTATTCAACTCAATAAATGTAAATAATAAATAATAATTGTAAATATCACAAATTATTGGGCAAACTTCTAAATAAAACTGGCTACACCAATGGAATATGTATAAAACATGTTTTGCACATTTTAATACAAGCAAAAAAGAAAAGAAAAACCCATTGAAAGGCTCTTTGTCTTTGTCTGCTTTTGTTCTTTTTCTTGTGTTTAAATCACAGTCTCTGCGCTTTGAGAATAAATTCCATTAGATCTTAATTTCGATTTTAGTTTAGCCATACTATATTAGCATAACACATATCCTAATGGTTAAAGAGCAGAGCCAGATGGCGATTCTCTTCCTGTGTTTGCCTGAGCTTCCTCCTGGCACTCCGGTTTCCTCCCACAAGTAGTGATGTGTTAATGAGGCTTCATGAAACAGCTGATGAGGTATCATGATACAGTGTCTTCATTTTAAACAACACTAGATGGCACTCTGAGTTTTAAAATGATGCCAGGTTTCATTGAATTAGTAGAGCCAAAGATTATAAAGCAGACATTGCCATCTAGTGGTCTTTCAAATTAAAGACACTGTATCATGATACCTCATCAGCTGTGTCATGAAGCCTCATAAACCTACAACTAACAGAATGTTTGATCAATTTACAATTGCATGTGTGTACAATGTTGTTTGTTAAGGTGTCCTGCAATAGGCTGGAAATCTGTTCAGGGTGTCCCCTGCCCTTTGCACCCGAGTAGCTTATATGGGCACCGGCTCCCCTTGACCCAATCACAGATTAGAAGTTAGAAAATGGATGTATATAGAAAACATGGCCAGGAATTTAAGTTTTCAAGAAAATAACAAGCATAACAAAGAACATAAAATAATATAACATACAACAATACAACATATAACATAACAAATAATTATATTTAGCTCCAATCTTTGTGGTTAAAAAAACAGATTATAATATTCTAACAGATAAAAAATATTCCTCTCTATTCATGCTGTAAGATAAGGTGCGAGAGAGAGTGAGAGAATAAGGAAGTATAGATGTCAAGGATGTATATCATGTTGCTTTGACATGCCTGGAGATGACTTTATTATGACTACTGAGTAAACGTATGGAGGTCCTGAAGGCAGGATTTTTCCAAAGAGGATTCAGATAGCTTTGAGCTTCAAGAGAGTGACGGGTGAAAAGTAGCCTGCAGGTGTTGATGTTTTCCTCAGATACAGCCTTCAACTACACATTAGTAACACTGGACAACACTGTCATCAAACATGACAGCGAATCCTTTCTACCTGCCAAAGAATTCAAAGAAGGGCTTCAGGAAGAGGCAACCGGGAGGCGTCGCCGCCTATTCCGGTTCGTAAATATAGCCGGTATCGAACTCACAATGGCCGTGGCATTAAAGATGAGCTATTTCTACCCTTCTGACATGTTGTTATCAGAGCGCTAATCTTAACCGTGTCACACGGTGACATTGTGTTTTTATCTGACAGACGTGACGGAGCCGGACAGATGGATGACTCCGCTTTCCAATGGCCGTCAATTAAAGTGACAGCGACCCCAGTTAGCAGGGTATGCTGTTGGAACGGAGGTGTTTGGTGTTTGGCACCTGCAGATTAAATCTTGGCCGGAGCTAGCTATGTCTTTAAGATGATAAGATATCACTCAGTTTGAACAGAGTAATACGTCACATCCTCGTAAATGAATCAAATATGTCAATGTATCTATTACGCTCTAAGATAAGGGTCTACGGCTTTAAAGAGCTTTTATTATCCGACCAGTACCAACGTGTCTAGATATAGTTTGGTTGCTATGATTCTTTGTTATTGCGTCCAAACCACGAGGGGATCAGATAAACCTGCCAGTTTCTCTTCCACACATTTTAAAGCATCCTGAAGTGAGGGGAACTTTTCCCAGCTGTCATCATTGTGCGTCTTTATCTGAAGGAAGTTGTGTTTGCTCCAGAATCCATGATGACAATGCCTCACACACAGAGAGAGAGAAAACATTGGTTCCTGCTACTCCGTTGCTTCCATTACGTCAACCCTAGCAACGGCCCAAACACTGGCGTGGATCTGCTCCGGTTGACAGTGTTTTCGCTCAGAGAGGGAAAAGTTTAACCCTTTTTTTTTTTTTCTTCCGTTGCTCTTCACATGTAGTCGTAGAAGCGAGAGCCAGCCTGTTGCATCACCGCTCGCTTCGGAGTGACAACCATGTGTTTCCAGTCAACGTTACGCAACAATTTCAACCTCAACCTTTTGATTAAAAAGCTTCTTATGCTCCAAATAATCATCGCCCCCCTCTCGATGTTGAGGGGTGTGTGCCGGGGAAATCTGAACCCCATTACTGCTCGGGGAGTTATATTTGGATGTTTGGTGCTTTCACATGTTTATTCCCCTCGGAATATAAGTTACTCCTCTCATCTTCCACTGACCTCTCACACTTATCCTGGTAACGAGAGATTTGGTTCCAGGGCAGAATAAACATAAAAGACGGGGACATTTTGGTCTCAAGAGAATGTGTTGTTTATCTCGTTCTTTTAGGAAAAACAAGATCACAAATCTGGATTTAATTGTCATGTTAGAAAAGTTTCTTGTTCAAGTTCTGATGAGCTCATCTGTTATGTTTGAGCTCTACTCAACACAGACGTCAGTGAAGTTAATCACAAGGAACTGGATGAACCAGTCTTAAGAGAAAGTGTCAAAAGAGATTTTTAAAAAATCCACATAAAACTATTATTATCCAAAGTGCAGCCCAGCGGCCACTTTTGTGTTGAACTGACTTAAGATAAAAAAGCTTTTATTTTGAAATTCTGAACTATATAACTCTTAGTATGATGTCATTGTTCATATTTAAATGTTGCCTTCTTTACTTTAAAGGTATATATAAAACACAATATAGTTCTAGGTAGGTTTTCATTTACAAACTCTGATTTCCTCTCACGGACCAAAATCTTAAGAGGTCAAATGCTGACTTTACAATTGCTCAACAATTCTTTTTAAGATGGAACGGTGACCCTTCCAGGTTGTCGTCGGCCTCCTGCCCTGTGTAGCTGGGATGGGCTTTAGCACCTTTGTAAACTGATCTTGGGAGGTGGTTGAATGATTATGAATGAATGAGTAAAGAAACTACAAAATAAAGGGATTTTAAGATGCTTTTTTTGTTCAAGTTTACTTTTTCTTGAGCCTGCAAACATCTGAAATATATTTAAAAGTGATCCTCAGAGTTCTTTTTAGAAATCTATGGCTCAGTCAGTTTTGGTTTATTTGTAACAATCTGCTTTTATTTTTGCCTGTTTTAGATAAACTTCATCTTGACGTGATTTAAAAAGAGTTGGACGAAGACGTGGAAAGAATAAATGAAGGAAAAAACAAAAGACAATATGGCCACAGGGTTTTTAATATGTCAAAAGGATTTCCAATGAAAGATGTAATAAAACAGCGGACGAACAGGTCGATGAAACGTTCTAAACAAAGGCAGAGATAACGACAACAAATATAAAAGCTGATGAGTTCATCGAAGTACGATGATGTCATCACTGTGAATAAAAGCACCACTTTCTTCTCCAGCCTCCATTCTTGAGTCGCCTTATCAAGATTTGTTTTGACATGTTTTGATCATTTTGGGGGATTATATCATCGACATTTCAGAAGTTGGGAATCACAATGATATTTAAAGACGGTGAAAGCCGTGCTGTGATTAACTCTCTCCTCCTCTGCCGGTAAACAACACCGGAACACATGTGAGCACAAGTGCCACTAAGCTGATGAGCCCGAAATAGACGTGTCATGAACACACACTAAAAGCAGAGAGGAAGTTCAGTGTGTGATCAGCTGCTAGAATTACAAAACACTGATTTAAATTGCATTTATTCTCGGTTTACTTTCAAGTAGAAACTACTGTCAGATTTTAACATTTTCTCTGATTTAATCTGGATTAAGAGGAAGTTTGAAATGTAATTTAAGTAATTTTAAGTCTTTATAAAATACAAAATAGGTAATTAAGAACATGAGGATCTAATTCCTTGAATCGGAAGAAAACTACAAAACACATTTTTTGAATGAATAGCCATTATTCCATCATTTTGTTGTTAATAAACCCCGGGACAGAACGTTGTTATATAATTCAATCATCGTCAATATCTTTCATGTAATTGAATAAGTCAGGGAACGTATTGTGTAGTTATAATCCATCCAACTTGTGTGTCCTCAACACAACACAGATTTCAAGGATGGTTAGATTTGTTTCTGAAATCCTTTTAGCAATAAAATTTGGCATTCTATCACAAAAAAAACATAAAATAATATCAATAAAGTTTTACCTTACCTTACCTTACCTTATAAAAACAGAGGATGGGATCAATGTTCCCACTTGTATGGTTTCACCTTTTAGACAAACATGTGTTTCTGGCAGGATCTACCCTGTGGCTCTCAGTCTGACCAGGTATCAACACTGGCAAACAATAGTCATAAAAGCTCTTTGGAATCAATTCAAATTTCACAGGAGGGTCTAAAACCTTCTGTCATAACCGAGGAACTACAGTGTAATAGTTCTCTAAATAAAAACAGACATTATATTGATACGATTGTAGACTTTTAATTAAAGCTAAACAAGAGTAGCAGACGCTAACACAACAAAGAAAGGCCTCGAGTGACATTGAGAACATTCTTAGAGACGACCTGACTTATTGTGCAAGACTATATTTGAGGGGTCCACGGGTGGCTGGAAGCTGTGAGTGCGTAAACTAGCAAGTAACAACCTTAAATCAAACATCAAGAATCAAACTTCCTTTATTCCACTAACCTTCCTAAGAAGAGCATGATTGACTTAAGAAGCTCTAACCAAGTGAATCGACTCTACACCGAGAATCTTTCTACGACTCGTCAGAATACATTTTCAATTGTCAGAACTCTCCAGATAGACGGTTGCGATTTTCTTCTCGTGGGTGATCTTGGCGGGCAGGATGTGAGCCTCCCGCCCGTCATCCGAGCTCATGCCTTCCATCTGAAAGGTGAACGACTCCTCCGAGGGCCCTATTCTGATGATCCTCTCCGTGGTCATGGACGACGGCTCCCCTTCGCCCCCGAAACCCTCAAACTCGTCACCGAACCCCACGTCCTCCTCTTTGGAGATCTTGAAGCTGTAGCCTCCTCCGGCTCCGCTCTGAAACGCCTCCCCCAGGTGAGATGCCTTCAGCGCCGCCATGATCTGCTCCTCGGACAGATCCTCCTCCTCCAGCAGTCCGGAGTCCTCCAGCGACTGGGACACGTTCAGCTCGGCGACGATGGTCGTGGTTCCGTTCCCGCTCGTCTGCTGCACCTTCTTGATGGCCACATTTTGAGGACTTTCACTGCTGACTTTGGTCAGGAACGCCAACTCCTCCCTCAAGGGGCCCGAGACGGACTCCTGCAGCTTCTCCAGCGCTCCCTTCAGCTGCTCCTGAGGCTCCAGACTGTCCTGCCTGAGGAACCCCAGCACCGACTCCTGGACTATCGGCGAGACACGGACTTCTTCTTCTATGATACACTCGGGAATGCTTTCTTTGGTGAAGGAGAGATCATCTGGCACGAACCTGTACTCCTCACTCTCTTCAACGATCACGCTGCTGGGCGGGAGTCGTTCGTCCTGGTAGTACCTCTCGTCGGACAGGTCGTCCACCAGGCCGTAGTGCCCGTAAGAGGTGATTCCACCTCCTTCCTCAAACTCGGAGAGATTCTCATCAGGGGTGGAGACGAAATAATCCCTGGCTTCTTGCTCCGGGGACAAATATTCGGCCTCTTTGGGAAGCTCTGGAGTAGACCCCGCCTGGTCGTCTGTCATGTACGACAGCGTTTTCTCCACTTGCGTATTCTCCAGCTCCTCGATCTGGAAATATGTGGAATCAGGTTCAAAGAGCCCCGACTCCACCACCTCTTCTTCGTCGCTGTAGGACTCCACGGGCTCCTCGATGATTTCCACGTTGACCGACCTGTTCTCCAGGTTCCCGTCTCCCTGCAGACCACTCAGCAGGTTCTTGATCATGCTCGCCGTCTCCGTGTCTTTGATGTCCTCCAGCGACATGTGCTTCACGCTCTGGCCGAGCAGCTCGTTCAGGGCGGCGTCCTCGGAAAAATCCACCTCCTCTTCCACCTTGGACTGCAGCACGATCTGAGTCTTCGTCGTGCCGTCCTCCATCTCGCTCGTCTCCACGTGATAGGTCACTTTGGAGTCCCCGGAGGAGCACGGCTTCGCGTCCAGGCCGGCCGGCTTCATCACCTTCTCAATGATCTCCTCCACAGACACGTTATCTAGAACTGCTCTCTCGCTCGGACTAAACAAAACATTTCCTTTCTCCTTCTCTTCAGTAACACTTTCACGTACATTCTCTTCCACTCTTTCCACCGGCTCGTCCTTCTTCGCCTCTTTCACAGGCGACTCCATCTTCTCCGACTTAACCTCAGGACAGGACTTCTGTACAGGTCGAGCAACTTGTTTTATTTCCACTCTTTTCTCCTCTGACGTTATATCGTGTGATCTCTGACTCATAGGTTTTGAACTCTGGACTGTGATCTTCTCTTTGGTGATGGTCTGAACCGGGGTCGAGGCTGCAGACCTGGCTTTGTTGAATGAGATCATGTCCCTTCTGGAGGCGGGACTCTGATGCTGAGACCTCCCTGTGATAGAGATTGGAATGACCCTGGAGGGGCTTCGCGATCCCGACTGAGGCACATTGGACCTCCCCGGGTATGATGGTGGCGACGTGAACGTGACATTTTGACGCTGTCGGACGGTCGTGGAAGCTCTGGGGGTGTAAGGCTGCGAAGGCAACTTGATGTCTGGAACGTAAAATTGAAAGTTTTCTTGTTACTTGAACACATGAACAGACTTTATTTATTGATGACTTGATGGTGTTTGCTAGTGATTATGAGGCTTCATAAAACAGCTGATGAAGTGTCATGATATGGCTTCTTTTTTCTTAAAGACCACTTCATGTCAATCTCTGCTTTATAATCTTTGGCTCTGATCTACTCATTCACAATTCATCAGTTTCATGAGACAACATAACACATCACTTGTGTTCACAGGTGGGAGCACAATAGCACATATCTCAATGTCAATCCTTAACCCCCTTCTCATTATTTTCTTATACCTTTTTCTCTCCATTTTTTGGCGCATTATAGCATATACCTGCTCTTCAGGTAAGATTTTACTACTTGTAGTATGTTTTCAAGTACATTTCTTGGACAAAAAATCTCCAGGTCAAGGTCTGGTTATACCTCAACCCTTTCTTCTAAATGGAGTTTTGCCTTAATTGATCTTGAACTAATCATGACAGTTTTCAGAGAGAATTGAGCCCATATTCCCATCAGCGAGTCAGACTTCTCCACGTTATTCTATCTTGTATCTCCTCTCTAGTCACTCATATTAATTTAACTTTTTTTTCCATGTATTTAAAGTAAGTGTCATATCATAACCAAGTTATCTCTTGACAATTTAATGGTTAAATAACACTGAAGGCCCTCCTGCTGTGACCAGCTGCATGGGATCTATCCATCCATCCATCCATCCATCCATCCATCCATCCATCCATCCATCCATCCATCCATCCATCCATCCATCCATCCATCCATCCATCCATCCATCCATCCATCCATCCATCCATCCATCCATCCATCTATCCATCCATCCATCCATCCATCCATCCATCCATCTATCTATCTATCTATCTATCTATCTATCTATCTATCTATCTATCTATTACTTCCTAAATTGCCTTCTTTGCTTTTCTTCATCTCTTAAGTTTTTCTAAATTTATACTTTTGTTTCTTTAAGATTGTCAAGCACTCTCTGTTATCTTCTGAATCGATTCTGCTACTTGGAATACGCCTAAACATTATGTTAACCTAGGAATATCTGGAATGAAAACAAAGTGTTTCTATTTCTATTTTAAAAAAAACTCAGATCTACTGATATAATACATGCAATAAGTATCAACGTCACAAATATTTTTTAAATGTACATGATCTCAACTCACCTTATAGAACAGTGTGTAGATACATTCTTTAAACTTTAGTTTAACTGAGACTGTATAACACATACCTGTATATAATCGCTTGTACAAGTAATGTATTTGGAAAACAAATATATGTACCATAACCTATAAAGACCTATAAACAATAATATCTGACAACTCATACACTGTTATGTAGAAAATAAGATGTACAAATACATACAGAAACTGGTGTAGTACTTTCATATCCAAATATTTTTATGTCATGTGACAATGTTTGAAAATAAGATTCGAAACCCTTAAAAATGGAGCAGTAAATAAGAACATAGCAATGCAACCAGTGAGTTACCGATGATTCTCTCTCTTTGGTGATGAGTTCCTCTCCGGTGAACCTCCTGCAGACCTGCTCGCTCACCCTCCAGGAGAGATCTGGAAAAAAACAATAACTTGTGTAACTAAAATAGAACATGTGTGTTCAATCAAAACTTCTTTCTTAATCCACACAAAGAGAAAAATAGTACCTTAAAAGACGCTCGACTTCATCCAGCTCTGACATTTCCACTCTCCAGTTCTAACACTTTCACAACTGGCTGAAGAGAGGAAGCGACCATATAAGGTCACAACCATATAGAATCACTTACTAGTGGCAAAAGCTCGGATCACCAGACGGTGTGTCAAGTACCTTTGGCTGGCAGTCAAACGCTAATCGACAACAAACAGAAGTCCTTCCAAATGGAGCAACCTTTGCCGGAGAGAGCTTCCTCACGAATGACTGACCTAAAAATAAACGCCACAAAAGCAGGGCTGTCCACACTTCCCCAGGAATCTCACCGCTGACTTGTGACAATGTGCTACGACGCTGGTCAATAGAACACATTACTAACTATAATATCTATAATAAACTTTATCACATGTTCTTTGTTTTTATTGGACCACAGCTCGGATTTAGTCGATCGATCAATGTCATCGTTCACTGAAGAACGAAAGATAAATGTTGAACTGAGGATATGACTAACCATATTTGGAGTCAAGAACTATGACAAAAAAAAAGAGGTTATAAATATAAAACTATCCAGAGAACTTGAAAGCTGATGGAAGCCTGAAGACCGGAGTCAATGAACCACAAAGCTCAGCTATTTTCTCGTGGTTTAAGACATCCAGTCCATTAACACAACTGACAGGATTGGTTTCACGTTACAACCCTGGAAGAGACGTCAGGACATAGATTTACTCCCACATCCATCTTCACCTATAGTTCTGGATTGAAAATGTAATTTCGTAATGTTTAAATCTCACTGAGAGACACAGGTAAAAATTGAACGTCCCCCATTTGGACCTTCACATACTAAATATACAGGCTTATTTAAGGTAAACATACCTGCTCTTTTACCCTGAAACAATCCTTTAAATGTCCGGGTTTTTTAGTTTGTGTAGCGTGTACTTCATCTTCACATCACAGACCATTAGACTCACCATACATGTCAAATGGTTCATTTGGAAACTCTGAGAGTTCCACACAGAACCTGGATTAGTTTTTTATTCATTATTAAACAGTGAAGCCAATCAATGCAGTCTCAGCTCAGTTCGAGCCATAATAAGAGACTTTATTGTAAGGACTGGGAACAGAACATTGAAAAATAGGCTTCATTTAGGTCTTTTTTTATATTCGTCTGCTGCACCTTCTTGATGGCCACATTTTGAGGACTCAGTGATAGGATGCTTCATCCCAGGTGTGTGAGGGAGAGGTACCGCAGGTCCTTCCTCCCTGCTGCCATCAGACTCCACAATAAGAACTCAGCAAGATAAATATTTAACAGCACCTTTTCTTCTTGTTATTTTCTTCTTGTTATTTTTGTAAATATGATAGTGCATATATAATATAGGGCAGATTTTTATTCTATTCTATTTAGATCTTTCTTTTCATTTTATTATTCTATTTCTGGGTGTTTTTTTATTTTTTATTTGAGGTATTGCGCTTGCTGTTGTTTAAACTGAATTTCCCCTCGCGGGATAAATAAAGGATTTCTGATTTCTGAACATTGCTCTATAAAATTTGACAATATGCTTAATTTTTTCCTAAAGCGCAAACAAAAAAATTAAATTACGCAAATGAATAAGGAATAAAGTAATGTTTAATAAGATACTGTATATGAATCGTAGCATTAGCATCCTCGCATTAGCAGTGTAGCATTAGCATCCTAGCGTTAGCAGCGTAGCCGGTGCCACAGAGGTTTAAATCAAATAATTTGTTATATTTCTGTTTTTATTCAACACAGAACCCAATAAGAACAGCAACACATGGCTGGCGTTGACTTTAAATAGGTGGTGGGTGTGCGATGATGAGTGATACAGCTATGTCGAGCTCATGAAAACAAGACGTTCTATTACAGGAGCGACTCATTTGTCCTCCACTGAGGGAATATTCAAACCACAGCGGCATGAAAGCACCTTCTAAGATGGTTTACGACTCCTGCTCTATTCCAGTTACTCTGAGCGATGGGAGTGTGAGCGCTTTCACAGCAACAGTGAAGAGAGAAGCTAATGATTTCTGTGAGATCAATGGTGGGGATAGAATTCACAACTGAACATTGATCTTGCTTCAGATAGATTTGAGGTGAGAGTCGACCGGTCACCTTAAGCAGGGTTAAAGGTCAACGCTAGAGCACGGAAAACACCAATAGTGAGGTATCAACGTTTAAAAGTTTTAAGCGAGACTTAAGTGAATCAATACTAATTAAATACCGAGGATAACAAAACATTTTACTGTGAAACATCATACTTTTGTAGCATGAATGTTTTTAATTTGAAGGGATAAATTGGGAAGAAAAATATCACATATTTATTTTCTATATATTATATTAGTTTAGTTTGTTTTAAACTTATTTTTAAGTTTAAACATAAAGTTTTTTGTTAAACAAGTCGGTTTATGATTTCAAAAAAACTTATCTTCAAATTAATTTTGACAACTTAACAACTATATTTTTACTCTTGCTTTAGAAAATACATTGTATTTGCTGAACATTTCAGCATTGAAATTGATTTGATTTGAAATCGGGAAGAATGTAAAATCAGTTTCCATTTCAAATTCTGAACAATTATTTTAGCAAAAACATCTGTGTAATTTATTTTTTAAATACATCCTTTTTTCCTCTTTCTGCCTCCATTTAATGTTTCCAAATATCAATATTAAGGCTCCTTGATGGAAAACTGTCTAAGCTTGAACTCCAAAATCAAAGTAGTTGATCACATTTTTACATGTTGTGAAGGTGATCTAGTTTTTGGTTTGACTTTAATTCAGTATTGATTCTGAATTCTGAGTCATTTCAACAGTTTAAAGTGACTCTGAAGGTTGGATTTTGCCCCTGAGTGTTGAGTTTTTGAGGTGCATTAGTTTAAAGTCTGACATCACATAAGAATTGTTTTAGTACACATTGCTATATAGCTGTTACTGCATAATTTCCATGGACATGTGGGTATAGAAAAAACAAAAACAAACGACAAACAATAACCTGTTTTCTCGTCGGGTAAATGACCTTCTTTATCTCTGTAAGTAATGACTACACTGTAATACTAGAATAATCCTAATGATGAGTGATGGGAAAAGGGAAAATCTTCAAACAGAAGTTTGCTATGAAAGCCCTTATAAAGAGCGACTGAGATCACGAAGAGCTTTAAGCTTTAATCACCTGTAGCCGGCCACTTCCATTCCCAAATCCATCTTGACCTGAAGGAGCTGCTGATGTTCCATCATCTTCCTTTCAATTTCCTGTGCCATTGTGTTCCTCTCACGCTCCAGCTGCTCGATGATCATCTGGTGGACATGAGAAGAAAAAATTGTGCTTCTGTCGTTAAATAGAATATTTTCTTGTTTAACGGTAAATGTGTGCAGATTCCAGGATTAATTGGATTAGTTAAAGTTGTACATTTGTTACTGTATTTAATATTAGAGGAGCTCTCATTGAGACCCGACGGGACGGATCTGATCGGTATCAAGTCTGATCCCGATTAATCACTTGGTTTGATCCGATCCGACGACTGCCCTCGTGATTGAACCTTTTCAAACCTCGACCTGACATCGGGCGACACGTGCGTCGATGAAGCATCAACCTCTGAGAAAATGTGTCTTTGTGACAAATCTCCGAGGGCGTGTCAGCGGTCCTGTCATCTGAGACGGGTCGACCCGCTCAGGGCGCCATCTTTAGGCCGGCTAAGAAGGATTTGTCAGTCTGACAGCTAATTGGCTTAAGTGGCGGGAGAAATCCTGCCGCCATGAAAGCGTGGGGGAGGAACAACACCATTTGGCTGCTGCAGAAATCCAATCCTTTTGTGCCGAGGTCCAAAGCTAGACTCGAGGGACGTGAGGCTTGAGAGGTTTGGGAATAGAGGCATGTCAGGATCCACTTTAGAAGGGATGTATCTTTAGCGAAGGAGAATTATGCTAAGGACGGAAAACACTGACTTGAGCATTGATCCATGGCCGATACAAACATGTCACTTCCATGCACTTCTACTGTTACTCAAGTGTCCTGTAAAGCAGTGGTCCCAAAACCCTGGTCCAGGGACCCGTACTGTTCATTGGGGCTTTCGTTACAAGGCCGCAAAGAAGGAAAGAAAATGATTAATATAACTTTTCTTCTATTGATTATTACTGTCTGAAAGGTTTTGTTCTGAAAAAATATGGTATTTTCTCTGAAGTGACTCTTGAAGCCTTAAGATATTGTTTTAGTCAACTTTTCAAATACAATAAACCTTTAAAAATTAGTGAAAATTATAAAACATTTATTAATTTTACCGTTTTATTTTAAGCTTGGTACGTGAACATAATGCACACATCGAACCGGTGCTAACGTGGTCGGGGATCCCTACTTCTACTTTGACTTTTCTACCAGACATATTATATTTAGACAAAATACTTTTTTGGTTTGATAAAAATATATATATATATATATATATATACTTAAATAAATCATGAATTATACCCATTCCAAAGTTTTTAAAAAAAAAACTATAATGCTGACAAGTGACATCACAGACAGCAGGTGACATCTTTCACTTGCAGGAGCCGAGGTCTTAGGTAAGCAAACCCCCATGCAGTTATATAGTTAGATTGCTCTTTTTGGTTGTTAAAAATGACAAACCACATCACGCATAGTGAAAAGGGAGACTTTTAAAATAAAGTGTTTTAACCAACAGTAACATAAATCAAAGGACATTTTAAAGTGAATGCTATGTTTGTTAGCTTAGATAGCAGATAACAATGCCAGTAACTGTCATGAGGTGAAATATAGCTGCCAAAAACACTTTGTATCTTTACATATTTTAAAGATCGGAATGTACATTTAGTACATTTCCGATGATAAAAGTGAGCTTTTATTTCTAAAATTAAAAATGAGGACATTTTTTAACAGGAAAATACTAAATGTTTGAAACATAAATTCGATGTATTATGTCTCAAATGGCAAAGATTGATCTGATCTATGACGGTCTTGATGTGTCTCTTTGATGGGGAAACGTTTTATTTGAGCCAATATCTATTTATAGTTTAGAATTTATTTTCTTTTTTATTTATGGAGAACAGATGGATTGAAGTCTTCCATCTGTAGCCCCTTTAATAGTGCGAGTGGGCGTGGCTCAGTCAGGGAGTGGCCTTTGACTCACAAGAAGCATCTCTTCATCATTTTAAACACATTGTTCCTATATTATGCTAGACTTATTATTAACAAAGTTTATCTTTAAAGAAGGTACCTGGTACTGAGTGCAGTCCGCATGGAACCTCTCCTCCATGTGCACCAGCTGCTCCTCCAGCCTCCCCTGGACGTGGCCCTGCTTCTCCGCATCCTTGCGTAACCTTCTCAGCTCCTCCGTGTGGAGCATCTTCTCCTTCTGCAGCTCCCCCAGCTTCACCTGGTCCCCCCTGATGGCCCTCTCCATCTCCTCCACCTGGCTCCTGTACATGTCGAAGGTCTCCATCCAGCCCTCGGACAGTCCGCGGGCGTAGTCCTGCACCTCCTTCTCCGAGGAGGCCCCTGGGGGCCCCCGGTACGTCTCCGTGATGACGGGGACCAGCCGGGACTCCACCTGCCGATGGACCACCTCCATCTCCTGCCAGTGCGCCTTCTCCAGACGCGCGTACTCGGCCTGCAGCTGCTGGAGTCTCTTCTGAAGGTCCCCGTTGGTGAGGTGCGCGTGCCTGAGGTCCTCCTCGCAGACCCGCATCTCCCCGCCCATGTCCCGGCACACCAGGGTCTGCTCGCTGCACAGAGACTGGACCATCTGGAGCTCCTGCCACAGCTTCTCGCGCTCCATCTCCACCCGGGACTTCTCCAGGGCCATCTGCTCCACGGTCCTCCTGAGCTCCCGCAGCTCCACCTTGTATCCGGGCTCCCACACTGGGGTCCGGTCCCGCCTCATCCGGGCCACCTCGCTCATCAGATGGAGGTTCTCCAGCTCCAGCTCTTTGGTTCTGGACAGGTACTGGGCCAGCCTGTCGTTGAGCTGCTGCAGCTGCTGCTTCTCGCCATCGAAAGTTCTCCTGACGGGCAGCATGATGGCATCTGGTGCAGGTTCTGGTGCAGGTTCTGAGGATTGGTTCGGGACTTGGTCCTTCAGCGCGAGTGATGGGAGCAGCTCTTGCACTTTTGACAAGTGCAGGAGGAGGAGAAGAAGGCGGGACCAGGAGCTCAGCGGTGCTGCCTTCACGGGCCGTCCGACCACTGACAAAGAAAACTATACAGCTGCTCGTTTTTTGACAAAAAGGAAACGTTTTTAATTTACCACCCGCTAACAAACTACACTTCCCATAATGCATTGTACCGGACACTAATGATAATAATTCGGTCGCGTGATTAAAAAACAAACAAACTGACACTTAATTATTTAATAATAAAATAAGAAATAAATCAGGATATTATTCCTATTCCGTTCTTAATCTATTATAGATTGTATATATATTTATAAATCGGTTATATATTTAATGCAAAAGCTAATAAGCTAACTGGCGTTAGCTGCCTATTTATCCATTAAAAACCACTTTAGATCGCAGAATAATGCACAGGATTCCGTAGGTCACACGTTTCCTACATACCTGATCACGTGAGGACTTTATTTGTTTTTATCTCTACGGCGAGCTATGAATATTAAACCTCAAAACTTTGACAGGCTGAGCGTCAACCTGTCGAGGTTGCACTGCGACCTAGTGGATGAGAAGTGGTACTGCAGCGGAAATGGACAAAGTATTAAACAGTTGGAAGAAATATTTAATTAATAATTAATAATCATTGTTGAGGCTTTTAAACATCCATTAATTTTCTTTATAAATAATTAACTTCATAATTAATAAATAAATATAATTTTACTTTATAATACATTTTATAAATAATTAAAAAATGAACTGCAAATGTAAAAAAAGACATTCACGCCAAAATGCAGTTTGTTTGTCACGTACCTTCAACAACTTACCTTTTTTGTAGATAAGATCCAAGATCAAACAGATCAAATTCAAAAAAATTAAGTACATGAACGCACCACGTGCAGCGTTTCTCGTCAGAGGATAAAAAAAGCTGCTTCTTATGAAGAATATAATCGCGTTATAATGACGTCATCTGAGTGTATTCGTTCATAAACAGCAGTACACCAAAACTATTAAGATATTTAACTTAATTTCTTTTTTACGTTTATTCAATTAAACTAACACGAAAAACTGAAATCAGCCATAAAACATGTCTATTATCTGACTTTGAAAACGTAAGAAACTTGAAAGGATATTTTTTATTATTATTATTTTATTAAAATTTCAGGAAAAAAAAAAGAAAAAAGAAAATACAAGAGATTTTCAGATACACATTTGGAGATAACACCACCTTCCTAAAAAAAAAAAGAAGAAGCCACACTGCCTCAGCTACTGAAAAATATTTTGAGGCCTCAAATAGCGAAGTTAAATAAAGACAGCCGAGTGATTGGAGAAAAGATGAATATGTCTCGCCTCCTGTCATGAAGATGGAAGTTCAGAATCATGGCGAAGAAAAAGAGTGATGATGCTGAACCTCTTCTGGATGCAGGTGGTGTCCAGACACGCTGCATCAACTGAGGTCTGAAGAACATTCTGCAGGTAAAGATATCAAAACTGAAACACCTTCTCTTCTCTAGTTCAGAATTACTACCCGTAATCTAAAATAAAAACATCTAAACACCTCCCGAGGAGTCTTTGTAGTGTCCGACCCCCGGACACCTCCAGCTAGAAGATCCCTTTAAACGAGTGTCGCGTGAGAAGTGTCGACCCATCAGACGTCTGCATGTACAAGAGTAGACTGTGATGGTTTCTTAGGGTTTGAAGAGCATTTCATTCACACTATTAACATCTGGATCCTTCTGATCCACATCCCAGAAAACATAGTTGCTTCAAATCAGGGTGTCTACACGCACACGCTACTTTTGTTCACGGTCACACATCGAGCTAAACTCCTGTGAAAACGGCAGCAAAAGAAGATCGTTTTTAAATCTCATGTTTAAATCGAAAAGCAAAATGATATAAAATAAGAAATCCTTCTGTAAGTGGCACTGAAACAAGTTTCTTTTCAATATAATAACTTAAATGAAGACACAAATTTGGGAGTTTTAGTCGTCATAAGGCATTTTCAGTTTTCTGAAAGAAAATCATTCTCAATTTAAACTTTTTAAATTATTTTTTTACTATTGTAATTTAATTAATTTGATAATTGTTTTGTATAATACTGATCAAAGAACACCATGTACTATAACTCATGAATGACACTATACTAGGTTTGAAGATTCTACATGATTTATTTCATTTTTTGGTGTATTTGAAGGATTTTCTATTTTCGAAAGTTCCATTTTCACTTGTTTTTTATTATTATTTGTATTTAAAAAACAACTCTCGTCTCAAACTAATCTAAAAAGCGTACATGTGGACACCCTGATTATGTGTGTGAACGTGTGTCATGGCAGTCAACGGGCATATCTAAAAAAATATGTTGAAAAAGATGGTTTTCACGGGAGCGGGAGGAGTTTGTGTTACATTCTTGAGGTGCAGTTAAATATTTGTGACTCCGCTGATATTTTCTTTTAAAACGACAGATTTTACCCGCAAATCACCAGTTCAAAGCCTTAAAACACCAAATTAAATTAGAAATAAATAAGTTGGCTTAAATAGTTCTTTAAATAAAATCCCTGAAGGTTGTAAATTTAACATCTAGATTCAGGATTTATTTGTCTTTCTCAGGGGATCATGGGGGGGGGGGGGGAGTTAAACTAGCAACCCGTCTGAACAGTGAGGTTTATCTTCTAGAGGCCGATGAGAAAGAGTGAGATGTGGTTTTATGTTTCTTTTCATACATGTATTTCAAAAGAGTGAGGTAGATATATGAAGAAAAACCAACAAAAAAAAAAGTCCCCAATCATTGACACCAAAGAAAATACATACAAAAACTTTATACTGAATTAAGGGGCATTTGTACAGTGATTGAAACTGATATCAGAGAAAGGAAGTCAATAAATAACAGGGAGAAAAAAGTAAAAGGGTTGAAGAAATGAACAACATTTAATCATAAAATGAAAAAAAAAAAAAGATGAAGAGAAATCCTTCACAATATTCTACCTCCGTTTTAAGACCTTGTTTTCTCTTCTCTGGACTCGTCTGGTATTTGGTTTGACGCGGGCGAGTATTGCTCATGGGAAGGGGGCGGGGACTCTGGTCGATGGATGGCGTGATTAAGGCAACCCAATTAGCCCTAAAAGGAGGCAGGAAGTGATTTTTTTTTTCTTCTAGACTGGACTTTTTTTTTTAAAGGAGGCACAGCAGCAGAGGTGGCGTCACAGGTGGGATGGCGAGTGGGTGAAGGTGACGGAGGAAACGTGACAAAAAAAAAAAAAAAGCCTTTTTACTTTGACCTGAGATTGAGTTGCACTGACACCAAACGCAGCGCGAGAATACAAAAAAAAAAAAAAAAAAAAGGGGTGCAGAAAGTACACGCTCACGCCAGGAGCTAAGGTGTCCATTCCAAATAATATTAATAATAACAATAATGATAATATAAACATCCACAAACAAAATGGGGGGGGGATAAAAAGACAATAGTGTTACAGAAAACCTGTCGGGGGGGACAAACATGAAAAGAAAAACATTTTTATATAGTATTTTTTATCATTTTTAAGAACATGAGAAATGGACTGTAGTGGAGACCGGAGAGTATCAAACCTGAAGGATCTATATATATACATCTATATACACATAGATATATATATATAGCAGAGAAACTGAATCAAAATAGCAGCTTTTTGTTCTGTACAGACGTAGAGGCAAAAACATCTTTAAAAAGTTCTTTCAAAGTGACAAATCAAATCCGTGTGTATAAAAAACAGATCCTGCAGTTTTTGAAAAAACAACTGTAAGACCTTTTTTTTTCTTCTTTCTCGCTGAAATGCAGAGACGCTAATGATCGGACCGCCCCGACGATGGGGTCGACCGGGGTCAAAGGTCATCGATGGATTTTTTTGAGGCCGTTCTCTTGTCTGGAGGTTGAAACCGCGGTGTTGAGTCGTCCCGAAGAGAAGGAGGGTCGGGGGGGGTTTGAGGCTGCGACTCAGAGTGACCCATCTTGAATAAATAAACATCTTTGTTTTAGGTGCGCTAAAGATAGGGGGCGCTCTTTCGTTTTTTTTGGCACGTTATTGATATTATTGCAACAAATGTTGTTTTGTTTTTTTGGGGGGAAACACTAATGTCATAAAAATAAAAAGAACCAACTTATATAAAAGGCCCGGATTCAAACTTTAGCTCTGGGCCAAAACATTATGACCACCTTCCCAATGTGGGGTAAATAAATGCAAGTATAAGACACTTGTGAATTCTTTTTTGTTTTTTAAGTTCAGGAAAGTGAAAACCTGTAAATCTCTTTAACTTTTTTTCCCACAACTTTTTCGGATCATACTCTGGTTTAAACACATCGTGACACTTTGTTAAATATTTTCTTAACCTACTCTGGTTAAAAATAACTTATCATTTCTCTCGTGAACTCTGACCTGCTTTCACCAGCGGCTTAAAGATTCATATGTTTAAATCCGTCACATTGATGTGGCCTGTAAGAGCGTTTAAGTTACCTTAAGAGTAACTCTAAGTGCACCAAAAACTAAATCATCTACAGTAGTATATACAATACCATGAAACACAAATGATACTGCAGTATTTCCTCTTCAACAGGCTTTAAAAATAACCACAATTCATCTGGAATAAATAGACGGAGACCAGCGTCCTTGGTGTTGTAACAATTTGAGTATTTTGATGCTAAAAATAGCCTTTAATAATTAAAGTATCATTGATATGATGTTCCAGCGAGTTGGAATGTAAAACACACTTGTTTGATTGTTGTGATTCAAATGAAAGTTTGATGCATTTTATCTTAAATTTAGTGGAAGTTTAGCATTATTAAAAAATGCATTCAGAACCGATCGCAAGTCAGGTTTGTCTTAAACACAAACGCCCATCTCTGGGTCATTTTATAACATTTAAATAAGAAATTTACTCCTTTATTTCCCTCATTTCTTAGAGATGAAAGACTGGCCAGTAAAACAAACGTAAAAAAAAAGGGGGTTTACTAAATATAAGGCATGGTGGTCGTAATGTTTCGGCTCATCAAACGCTAAAGCATCCAGTTAAAAAAAATCATATAAAAATATATTGTTTTTTTCAGGAAATACAAAATAAATCGGGTCAATAAGTTAATGTAGATTTGAGCACTTTTGAACGTCGTATATATATTTATATATATTTTGATGATCAGCTCTGAATCACAGCCACAGAAGAAAAAAAGACTTTAAAGAAGGACAAAGATTTGGCAACAGTTTGGCAGACACTCGTAGGCCCCTCCCCCTCCACGTTGACCTTTCACCTGCCGGTCCATAAAAAAAAGTCTAGTCCCGGCAATCCTTCGCTCATGTCCTCGATGAGTCCTTTTTTCTAGAAATGAAGCTTTACCGTAGTATAGAGAGAATCACATAGATGTATAAATACACGCTCGGAGATCCACGTCCTTCTCTCGGACTGCCCGAAGGAAAAAAAAAAAAAAAAAAGTGCTCGTCTGTTGGATTTGCTGGCAGATATGCTTGAAAGTCTTTAAGTCGTCCCTCGACGGCGAAGACCGTCCCCCCGGGATCCCTAGCGGGTCCCACCAGAACCCCAGTGTTTTTGAGTCCGAGCCTCCGGGTTCTGCGCGAGAAGAGAGGGCGTCCCACCTTCACACGGCAGAGGAGCGTCCTGTGGACCAGAGGTCTACCCTGTAGAAGGAGGTCCGGGCGCATCAGCAGGCCGACGACTGCGGCAGCGGCAGCGCTCGCTCGTTCTTCCTCCCGCCGTTCATGTGCGCGTACGGCTGCAGCTCCTCGAAGTTGGGCCGCAGCACCACCACGGGACCGTTGGCCGAAAGATGTCCTGAGTTTTCCAACGACTGTCCCGGGGACGCCGAGGAGGCCGCCGGGTCGGGGGAGGAGGGCGAGACGGAACCCAGGAGGGGAGTACTTGGGCCCTGCATGGGCGAGAGCTGCTGCTGCTGCTGCTGTGTGGGGGGCGGCGGGGGCGTCCCGGCGCCGCATCCCAGCAGCGCCGCGGCGGCAGCGGCAGCGGCGGCCGCCGATGAGGACGACGGCTGCATGTTGGACGCTGGGTCCAGCGGAATGTTCTTCATGGTCTCCACCTCCATGTCCAGCTCCTCGGTGTCCGGCGGCTTGTTCTCCTCGCTGTAGAAGAAGCTCATCTCGCTGAAGGGCGGCTCCATGTCGTCCTTGATGCTGCTGATGATCTCCAGGAAGGACGGACGCATTTTCGGGTTGTACTGCCAACACATCCTCATCAGCTCGAACCTGGAGGCGAGAAAATGATTTAAACCTTAGGACACATTAAGATGCAATTATTGATCGTTATCCATCGTTTATTTTTATTAAGCCAGTTCATGTTTCATGTCTTTTTTTTGTTCTTTTCTCCTCCTTTTGGCTTCAAAACCACAGGCTCAGGACCAGAGGAGAGAAATCTTTTCAGGCTGTTGCTCCTAAGCTTTGGAACGATCTTCCTCTCTCTTTGCGCTTGATGGATCTACTGACTCCTTTAAGAAACATCTTAAGACGTTTCTATTTGTTCAGGCTTTTCCTTGAATTTCTCGAACTCCTGTGTTGTTCTCAGTCTTATCTTTTTTGAGTATTGTTTTGATTGTTTAAGCGCTTTGTGACCCTGGTCTCGAAAAGCGCTATATAAATAAATATTACTTACTTACTTACCTCAAAAATATTTTTTATTATAAAGAAATGTTTATGGACGGACAGGTGTTCACTTTCATAAGGTTCTTGTAAATACTGTCTTACAGACAATAAAACTCATCAAATATTTGTTTTAAATTTGTTTGGCATTGATGTTATTTTGCACGTATTCATTACTAGTTTAGTTCTAAAATAGAAGAACCTAAACATTTATCTATTATATAATATTTTCTGTATATCCATTGTATGATATTTATTAAGTAACATTAATATTAAGTTAAAACTAGTTTTTAAAATGTCAATGCGTAATTAAACATTCTATAATGTACTTACTTATTTCAGCATTTGTTTGAGGTTGTTTTTTTTTCAATTATTGTTCAATTGTTTAGATAAGATATAAATATATTTATCCATTAGGAAAATTCCTTCGAGAAATTAGTGTTACAGTAATGATTACGAATATATAGTATTTTTTCAACATATTACAACTTTTCCGAACATTATTTTATTTGAATTGTAAGCACTTATATAATTAATATTTTCCATTTAGTTTATTTATTTTTTGATCAGTTACTTGTATGAGCTAAAAATAATAATATTATTGCATTATCAAAAATAATAATTGCGTGTTTTTGCTATATTCAAACTTTCTCGTCGGTTAAAAGGCTGTTATTTGTAGTGCGTTTCTCAACCAGCAGGGGGAGGCAGATATTAACAGACGCGAGTCTAGATTGAGTTTCCATCAAAACAAGCAACATTTTTTTTCTGTTAAATATTCATAATTATTACTTGATAAACGATATTTTAGTTAATTTGGGTAACTTATTTAACAATAACTCACTTTGCTTTCCCTCGAATTTATCTAAATTAGTATTTTTGTCACATGGAGATTCAACTTTGTTTATCTTTTAATTATTTTTGTCTCTAGTGTCATTTGATACAATATCGCTCTGTAGAATCACTCCTTCGTTCACCATTGATTCTTCTCCACGCACACTGCATTATATTACTAGTGCATTATGGGAAAACGTATCCCCATCATTCCCCCCCCACTTCACCCCTGACACCAGCAGGGGGCCGCTCAGACTTGTTTTTCTACAGCTCAGCAAGTGTGAGAGAGTCCTGAAGTCTCCTTGAACGAAAACAAGACATAACATTCAGAGCCGGACTGAGGGTCCGGAGTAACCTGAGGTCGTGCCGCGGAACTCTCCTGGTCCGTAGCAAAGGCTTCTCCTGCATGCGACTCTAGCACAAGCAGTTCATTTTGCAGTAGGTGCCGACATGGACCCGACTTGAAATGTCACAAGGAAGTTGGGTCAATATCTTAGTCGCTCTGGAGAAAAAAAGGTTTATTGTTAAGTTGCCCTTTTCCTCTGAAGTCATTCCTCACACAACACTGTGGCTCCTTCTTTGTTTATGAAACGGCTTCATGTTGGGGTTTTTTTTCACTTCTAAAAAAACGCTCCACAAAATGTACAGCCTGGAAACTGAGGTACAATCCCAAGTTTTCCACCCAGATCCACATCCCACACTCCCTCGACTTGAACTCGAAGCTGTACTTTTCATGGCGATCGCTGCCAAGTCTGGACTTCAAAAGGCAAAACCCAGCGGTTCGGGGACCTGTCACAGGAACCCCGCGCCCCCGCCCTCCCCCAACCTTTGTAACACGATCCACACGGCGCTGTAATCGGGACCAAACAGTCGGGCTACTATAGAAACCAGAGGTTTGTGTCTGAACAACACAGGGCTCTGTTTTTTTTTTTTGACGCGTGGAAGGTGAGGTCAGCCACGACATGTGGGAGTCGAACCAGCACGGAATGCCTTCTGATTGAGGTCAGACCGGGAGACAGAGAGACCTACATCTTAGTGTCGGCAACAAGCGGGGTGACTCATTAATGAAAGATAAATGTCTTAACAGACTCCCTGGCACCAGGTCTGCTGACGGGCACTTGTCGAGTGTCCTCCTGATGAGCCTCCGGGTCGCCCACGAACAGGCATCCCTTCTATGGGACTTGTGTCTGGCATGCGACCACCATGGGGGGGGGGCGTGCCACCAGCACCGCTTTTAACCTGTGACGTCAATGTCAGACATCATCTCGGCCGTTGGACTTGGCACACACACGCATCACATGATATTTCACACACTTGGAACTGAAATAGACACTTCAGGATGCGTCGCCCGCGAGTATTCAACAATACGGCCATGAAAGGCGAACCCACGACCGTCGGGCCAAAAATGGAGAGTACGGCGCGGATACCAAAAGACTTACAGCATGTCGGGGCAGTTGTCCGGCTTGTCCAAGAGTCCTCCCTCCATGACGAAGCGCAGCACTTGCTCGTTGGACATGCCCTGATAGGGCTGCTCGGCCAAGGTGGCCACTTCCCACAGCACCACTCCGAACGACCTGTGGGGAGTCCAGATGAGGTCAGTGTCCTGGCTACTGATGGTGGGCCCGTTCAGAGGAAATAAAGCCTGGATTGAGGATTTCAACTCAATCACAAGCCACTTTTAAGTCTGTTCTGTTAACCAGTTAGACGTGGAGGTGTGTTTATCACGAGGATAGAGCAAAGATAAACAAGTAAGAATGTTCATATTAGCTTCATTTATTGTCATCTAATGTGAAATTATTCCAAATTAAAATTTAATTTATCCTTAGAAAAAGTTTTCATATTCTTTTAACTTTGGTGTTAATATGTATTAAATTAGGCCTTTATTATATAACATACAATGTAATTATTTACATATTTTTCTTAATGTCATTATTCCTTTAATTATCAAGGTTTTTTTTAAATTTCCATGTATTTATTTATGGACTATTATCAATAAACTCAAATAAAATTGAAATGGAAAAAATATTATTGACATTAGTAAGCATATTATTTTATTTAACGATAGATACATCTATGTTTTTTCCAATGATGGTGACAGTATTGAGTGTGTAAGTGTTTTTATTAATTGAGAAAAATCAAGTTATTTTGATAATTGGTAACCTTGTTCCTGGTTAGGTGGTACTCTTTAAATACGTGTTTTAAATGTGTTTAGTGCTTTTCTTTTTGATGTTTATATTTATTGGCAATAAAAAAAAAGGTGAGAAATAAGCATTTTACATTAAAGTAGAAAAGCACTTAGAGAGCGAAGACCTCTGCCAAGCATCTCATTTCTACCCATGTTGTTATTTTTGATCAACTATCATCAGATGGCATTCACTACTTTATGTTCATAACCTTTACATTTATTTTTCCATAAGAGTGTAAAGAAAGGTTGTAGAAAAAAACCGAAACAGTAAAAAAAAATGACTGCAACACGCGATGTCTTGAATATTTTCAAAAGTGTCAATCAAGTCAATTACATTTCATACATTGTAACTGATTGATTGATTTTTGATAATCCAACAAGACTTATTTTAACACTATACTGTCAAACAAAGCAGTTTAACATGGAACATTAATATAAATGCATCCCAAGTTTATGGCCGACCGTCAACACAACATTAATAAAGATAAAGAGGAAGACGATAAAAATGACTATAAAAGGACCAAAAAATAATACACAATAGGTCAGTTATTCATATCAAGTATATTTGCTATCATTTATTTATAACTAAGTAAATATAAAGTACTTTATTAGTCCCTTGAGAAGGTTCCTTTGGGGCGTATCATAATCAAGCAGAAATAACAAGCGACACCTGATACGTTGTGAAGCCAGAACTTCTAAAGATGCGTGACAAGATCAGACAGATATTGTTGGGAGAGTCAAGAGGTAAAGCCGAGGTGACGCATACTGTAAATACTCCACTGGTCCTGCGGTCATGAAATATGTCTGATTCACACACTCGTACACACGACATTATTTTTAGTCCTTCAGCTGCCAAGTTGTGTGTTTATACGGTGTTAATAAGTGGAGGATCTGCTGAGTGCTGCGTGTTCTCGCGGCGTCTAATTATCATTCTCCTGCTTCTTCTGCTCATTAAACAGGAACAAACACCAAAACACCGACGGTTCATATGCTGCAGCCCATAATAGTGACTTTTTACTCATCAGACTTGATTTCACAGTGTGTACGGGGACTTGAACATCGACGCAGAAGTGGAAGAATTGAACAACATTCATATTGATGTGGCTGATCAATAAAGTGTTTAATAATTTTAAAAAAAGAAGAAAGAAGTCACTCCGATCATCAATCCTTCTAGAAAGAAAAAGCTCAAGGATCTAGCTGCTCTATATTGGTTTGATGCTGGTTTAGCAGCAGGCCAGCCGAGGCTAAGCTGGTTATAAGTTGATTTAACATTGGGTCAAGTTGGTCCATGGTGGTTTGGAACTTGTTTACCACCAGTGTAGGTAATTCTGTGGAACTGAATGTATTCAACAGTGTGGCAGGATGATCCACATGGCTTCTAGGCCTGGTTACCATTTAGCTGACTGGTCTTAAAGTCATCGGACTCCTTTTGCCAGTGGAGCAAGAAATTGTTTTCCAGCAGGAAGTCTGGTTAATGTTTCTAAGGCAACTTACTAGGTTGGCCAGTTGATTGAGTTTCAGGAAGTTTTATCGGGAGAATTGGCTTCTCCTCATTTTTTTTAGGCTGGTTTACCAGTGGGACATACTTGTTCAAATGTTCTTAGCCTGGTCTACGAGCAGGGTAGACTTTTCTAGGATGGCTTTGTGCCGTTTTAATAAAGTAGGTCAGACTTTTTAAAGCTATTCTTACGTCAAATTACAGGCAATTTAGCAGACGCTTTATTAAAAAAAAAAGAGTGAAAGTGCATCGGTCATCAGTAGGGCAACAATAGGTGACGCAAGAACCATTGTATCTTTTTAGTTGGCCTGCCCAAATGATGGGCTTAAACTGTTTTTACAACTTGAAACTAGGGAAGCTAACCATACTAGGTGTTAGTCAAGAAGCCAAATAAAGTGTTTCTTCTAGTCTTGAAATATTCATTTGAAAGAAGCTTTCTACTTTTTTTAATAGCGTCAAATGCTAATGCTCTGGTGACTTAGCACTGCTTTTCACTATAATTAAATATAAATATACGTTTATATTTAGTGGGCTGACTAGTTTTAAATAATAAAATATGCAGTATCTGTTTCTATAACTAGCTTGATAACAGATAAAAGAAAAAAATATAAACCAAAATCACCCATTTTTAGCCAAGAAGTTTGAATGCGTTTTGGACACTTAAGTGTAAATGATTTAATATTGTGCTGAAACACTTTGGTGTTCACATTTCTATCTCTCTGGGCACAGACATGATCGAGGGCAGATTTTAAACCTTCCATGGATGTCTGTGATTTTAAATCCTGTTTTGTGGCACTGTATCCAAACACATTCCAGAAATACTTCCAAAGCCCCCTGCAGGCGAAACGCATGCACACGGCAGGTGTGTGTTCTGTGTGCGCATCGAATAGTGTTGGACCTCTTACCAGACATCAGACATTGTAGTAAACACGCCATCTTTCAGCGATTCTGGAGACATCCAGCGGACGGGCAGCAAGCCCTTTCCTCCCTTTCTGTAGTAATCCGTCTCATAAATATCTCTGGTCATGCCGAAGTCTGCAGGAAAAATGAGAGGAGAGATTAGAGAAGTCAATGGAGATCACTCACTCTGGGTGCAGGGGGGGATGGATGTTCCCGGAAACTCATAAATCATCTCACCTGCTGCCTCTCTCTGTCCATCTACATTAAGACTCCACTGCTTCAGGCAAGTGCTCAGAGCTTAAAGCTCGTACCAGGAGGGCAGCGAGTGTAACCACAGAGTCCTTTCTATTGTCGCCACTCACCTCCGATCTTCACCGTGAAGTCCTCCGCCACCATGCAGTTCCTGGCCGCCAGGTCCCGGTGGACGAATTTATTGGCGTTGAGGTACGCCATGCCGTCGGCAATTTCCCCCGTCATCTGGATCATCTTTTTTAATGGAGGGAGGACCTGAGTGGTGGAATTCTGTGAAGAAGAGAATCAAAAATAACTGCTGCTCTTTACACAGAAGGTCAGCACAAAAGTGTTAAGAGCGGGGATGAGATAAGATATTCCAATATAATGTGTTTTGTCACAGCAGCAATTAAAACAAACAAATATAGAACAAAAAATCATAATGAAAAACCATTACAAAGCAAAACAGAAGTGGTGCCAAATATGACAACGTACAACAATATACAGTAGAAGTGCAACATAGTGTGGGAAGAGAGTTTAGAAAAAAAAAAGTGTTTTTATTAAATAACCTTTATTAGATGTGCTTCTGGTTTTTGACGTTGCACACAGATGTTATATATTTTATTTTTCTTAACCTTGTGTTGTCTCAGTTGAAGGTCAACAATCTCCCTGGCTTCCATATATATATATATATATATATATATATATATATATATATATATATATCTCTACTTTAAATATCCTGATGCTAATCCGTAGTGTGTTTTTCTTCTCGTGCGTTTTATTTTATTTTTTGTTTTTATTTTATTTTATTTTTATTTTATTTTGTTAATAGTGTTAAATTTCTAATATTGTAAATAATTTGTATATCTTTAAGATCGTTTTTTTTATTTTTTTTTATTATCTCTTTTATTATTTATTTTTTCCTTGCACTTTATTTATTTCAACTGTGCTGTTGTAAAAGTGTGTTTCCCCTCTGGGGATGAATAAACATTTTCTATTCTATTCTATACATCTATATCTATATATATATATAGATATATATATATCTATATATATATAAACACACACACATACATACACAGGAGGTCATTCACCTTGACCCAGAGACAACACAAGGGATAAACACGTATGTTTTTGGGACTACGGGTCACCTTGACCCCGAGATAATACATGATAATACATGATAATAAATGGTAAATGGCTCTTACTAAAATTGCACTTTTCTATGCTTATTTAGCTTTACACTAAATTACAAACTCACACACACTGATGGTGTTAAAAATGTAGATACAATGTTTCAACTTTTCATTTAAGAGCCAAATTTGTGTTTATGTTTTTACTGGAAATAGAAGTAGTTAACATAAAAGTTGTAAAATATTAAAATAATACTATTAAATTGACATTTTATTGTCTCCGTCTCCAGGCGTCTGTGTTTCAATGTTTTGATTCACTAACAGACGTAAGAACTCCAAGTAAACATCAGTCTTCCTTGACTGAGACAGATGTTCTGATACGCTGTGTGTTGTTTGCACGTGTGTCTGCGAAAAGCTGCTTACTTCTTTACGCAGAGAGCGCAGGTGGCTCTTGAGATCCCCCCGGGTCATCAGCTCCATAATCACCAACGTTGGCTGTCCCTGCGAGACCACGCCCAGCAGGCGCACCTATGCAAAAAGAAAAACACCGCAATTACACGAGCGTCATGAACTCGTACCTCGGCGCGTCCAAAACAAACTTTTAACACCGTTTAAATATCTGATTCACAGTGTCGTCGTGACCGTGATGTTAGGGTGCTAAGCCTTGCTTTCAGCCAGCCGTGAAAAAGGTGTTAAGTGAAGCTTTGCAAACGGAAAATCTTTATAGTTAACATGCAGTTAAACAGCCGGCGGTTGCACTGATTAGAGAACGTACACAGACGCTCCAGGAGGTCCGACTCCTGCGGCCGACAACAACACCACGCTCGGATCTCAAAGCCTTTCGCATCAATAAGGCGATTAAGAAGCTATTGTGATTAAAGCTTGTATAAAAAAGATACAGATGCATTAAGAAATGATGTAGAGTCGAATCAAGAACCTAGAGACTAGCCTATGTGTGTATAGACAGTGTAAAGTTTACACTGTAAACGATACCACAGGTGATTCCAAAGTAAATACGGCCATCTTTGTGTCATTGGCGAAATGCTTCTCCAGTTTTCTTTTTAGCACAAACCAATATGTTCAGTAAAATCATCCTGTCTAAATAACTGGACTGTAGCCCATCAGTTAAAATAGGTTAATTTAGTTAACTATAATAACACACTGAACACAAGTGATGGGTTTATGAGGCTTCATGAAACAGTTGATGAGGTATCATGATACAGTTTGAAAGACCACTAGGTGGCACTCTCTGCTTTATGATTTTATAATCTAGACATTTAATGAAACCAAATTAATAGTGCCATCTAGTGGTCTTTCAAAAATAAGACACTGTATCATGACACCTCATCAACTGTTTCATGAAGCCCCACTAATCAACGCCAAATACATTTAGATAAGTTTGAACTCTAGGAGTGTAAGAAATGTATTTTGTGTTGTTGATTTGCTAATGCTAACTCTCTCAGGCTTAACCTCAACAACAAATAAATAATCTTAATGAGTTTTCCCTGATAGAACACAGAATAAAATCCAACACAAAGTGATTCAGCATGAGCAAAATCGACTATTCCGTTTGTCAATCCGGTAGTATCTTAGAAAAAAGCCCCGGAGCTTTAACGCCATACTGTGCACAGACGAGAAGAAGCAGGGCCCGCTTGTGACACATTGAAATGATTAAAGTTCATCACATTAATGTGATCCAAGAGCAACAGTGATTCTACTTTTCATCAGGGGCTCACACAAACGACACACACATGTCAGCACACATTTACACAGCTATCAGTGGGACTCAACACATACTGTATTTATATATTTATATATATATTTGAGATATCATTTCAGATGATGTAAGAAAAAATGCAAGTGCAGTCGCGTCTCTCTTACCACATGGTGGCAGTTAAACTCCTTCATGACGGAGGCCTCGTTCAAGAACTCGATGCGCTCCCTCATGCTGGCGGTCTCGTTGACCGTCTTGATGGCCACTCGTGTGTCGGGTTCGTCCTTGACCACTCCTTTGGCGATGCCTTCGTACACCATCCCGAAAGAGCCCTGGCCCAGCTCCTTATGCATGGTGATCTTCTCCCTGGCCACCTCCCACTCATCGGGGACGTACACTGCAACGGTGCCAAAATAAATTTAAAAAACAGAATCAGGACGACTGAAGATAAAACACCATGGAAGACAATAAGGCGTCTTACTCTCAGCAGCACTGAAGTACTCCGGGTTGACTGAAGCATAGAGGACTCCATTCCCTAATCTGTCGCTGTTCCTGTGGACACAAACAGAACTCAGTCAGCACGCTCCGACTGCGAATGCGTTTATATATAGTCTACCCTCCCACCACAGGGGAATGTTAATGAAAGCAACATCTATTAACTCTAATTAACATTGTACTGATCATTAAGTTTCATGAGCAGAGCAAAGCACTGCAACATAATCAAGAGAGTCGCTCGGGCGGGCAGCAAAACACTCGCCTCTTTTTGTTCACAAAGAAGAGGATGGTGGTCAGGCTGGCGATGAAAAGTGTCACCAGGATGGGAATGATGATGAACAAATAGAAGGCGACGCCATCGTCCCCTGTTAGGAAGAGACAAAAGCTTGTTAGAAGGACTGGCCTTGAGAGTTTCGGGGATTTAGGTAAATTGCATTTTATTGGCGGATTACATTTTGGTGGAGGTACATAGAAGTACATGGCTTCGGTCCAGGATCCGTTCCCAGCAAGAGAGGTGGCACAGATTCGTACGGAGTAGTTCCCAGAAGCCAGATTGGTCAGCTGCGCTCCTTTGTGTTCTCGGTAGTGTTGTCGCGACACACACTTGCGTTCCTCGGGCTGGAAAAAGGAACAAGCGGTTACATTTTTAATTTTTTTTTTAAAGTCTCATGGTAGCTGACGATTAACGCACCTCGGTTCCCAGTCGCAGCTCAATCTCGTACATCAGGATTAGACCGTTGGGAGATTCTGGTTCCTGCCAGTGCAAATCCACAGACCCCAACACCTTTTCACTTCGCTCGTGGGTGACCTTTCCGGGAATATCGTCTGCTTTTTCTGGAGTCGTAGAAACAAAGGAATGGTATTGGGAAAGTCCGGCAGGAGACTTGAGATCAATACGAACCAGAACATCATGGTTCAAGAACTCATTCTTTATGACTGCTATCATGATTATAGTTTCATTAAATGCATTTTATTTTATATTAATTAGTCATTCATTTATTTGACATTTTATGGTAAGGTATGTTATTTTATTTTAATTTACTGTAGTTTATTTGATTAATTTCTTTTAAGTCATTCGTATTATTTCATTTTTATTTTCTGTAATGCCACTGCAAAAAATTCCAGTGTTATGACAATACAATTGCTGATTTAATTTCTAATTCTGTTTCAAACTGGCCTCCAAGAACTTTACCAAAATAAACATCAGGTACAATTCAACTAAATTCAAAAATTAATCTGCCCTGAAAAAGTACATTTTTGAATTTACAAAAGGGTTGATTTCATTTTAAATCTGGTGTGAACCACGACTTGGACTGAATAATAAAATGTCACCTCCTTGTTGATCGAGTTAGACACTCTTTCTAGGGTAAAACTTCCACTCAAATCCTTGCACCTGTCGTGAATTCTTCTCACCTGCGGGTCTCGTCCTGGAGAAGACGAAGGCCGAGGCGCTGCAGCGTCCCACCTCTTCGTTGCAGGCATGAATGTCGATGCGGTACACGGTGAAGGGCCGCAGGTTGGGGATGTCCAGATTCTCCGTGGGGCTCTTTTCTTCGTGGAAGGGATACTCTCGAGCCGGAGGAATTCCGTCCGTGCTGTTATCTCCCAGGCCGATGCTGGCGTTTCCATGAACCGTGTTGTTAGCGATACCGAAAAGATCCCTGCGGCGACGGTCGGGAGGTCTGAAAAACACCGGGGGACAAATCAATCAGATTACAGTAATAAAGTTATCTAAAGTGAATTAAGCGCCGTCGCTATGATAAACGACGCAATGTTATTAAAGGATGTCCTGGAAGTCTGACAAACAAATCACAATCGGCGGTTAAAAAGGACCCGAAGGCATTTAACAAAGAGCTCAAGTATCTAATTGGAGCAGGCAGGGTCAGCGTGTCCCTCCAGATGCTTCGCATTCCTCCTCCGAGAGTTGGATGCTGCATTGAGAGATGAGCCAAGATGGATCAGAATGATGTATAACAGTAGTTACATCACTGAACATCTCTCATCACGTAGAGGATTTCTCCCTCGCATTAACTTAATGAAGAGACGTGTGAAGACGGGACAACAGCAGAGAAGAGTCCTCGTTATTTTTGAAGACTTCAAGTGGGGGTTCCAACACTTCCTGGCCAGCGACCACTGGAGTATTCCAACGATTCCATGTTTAATATAAACTCTCCCGGCTGAACATATCTGGAAATGGCAAATCTTAAGCGACTAAGTGGATAAAAAAAATGGTAGAGTTTGGAAGTGAGTGTTGGCCCTGAGGGACCATCTGTGGCTCTTCAAAGCAAACCTTACTGGAAGTAGTGGAAGCATTTATAGACTTTTCGATGCAGAGATCAAGGGAGGTGAAGAAGAGAGTGCAGCAGGGTGGAACAGGCGGATATCATAAAGGGATTCTTTTTGCCTTTGCTTTGAAAGAGAACTTTATCTCAAAATAGCAAGACGGCTCCATTACCTATTGAGACGAATGAGTTATAATGGAGGAAAACAGGATAATAAAAACAGGTAAAAAGTAGGACCTATGATATTATTGGATGTGGTAAATATGAAGATGAAGAGGCGAGACAAGGATGCTGAAGACCTTGACCCGCAGCCTGATTTATGACCACTTCCTGTCAACAAACCCGAGACAGACATTTGCGCAAAAGTGTGTGATTTAACTACACTTCCTGTTTAGTTAGGCCAATCCCTACATTAGACCTCCCCATGAGTGTCAGAGAGTCCTCCTCACTGTCCATTTTTAAATCTCGTCTTAAAACATGCTTTTATTTCCCCTGGCTTTTAACACAGCATTGTTCTATTTGATATTGTTTTTACCTTTGTGTGTTTTAACTATGCTTTCTTTTATGTCACTGTACAGCACTTTGTAACGACTGTTTTGTTTTTAAAGCGCTTTATAAATAAAGTGGAGTTGAGTTGAGAACAAATTGTACAATTTCCATTAATGCATTTTCCCTGCTTTAAGAGGAGTAAAAAGCTGATTGTGTTGGTTTATTGATGGTCTACTGTGCTAATACACATTTAAAGTGGAGAGATACTTTCATGGTTCTTGATTTGTATGGTTCGTCCATTCTCATGATAGCTTTGGTGTTGTAAACATTTGTTTTCCCTGAATATTTCACCTCTTCTGAGTTTATCAATACACTAAATTATTGTGTTCTAAACACAATAAGAAGAAGGTGAGATGGTGAATGTTAAGGATATTCGATGACATACACGTGTTACGTCCTTACGCATGTGCGACGTAATCTCTTGTTCATGCTCCACTTTATATAACTATTTTGACAACTTCTAGACCCGACTCAAAGAGCTTACCGCTCCGACTCGGGAACATTCCTCGACCACAACTGACGGATAAGGAGAGGGAAAGCCGATAGCACGAGTGTTAGGCCTGCAGCCTAGCAACACATACACAGCCAAAAGACAAGTGTTTACTTTGACATACGTCAAAGAAAATCCATAAATAGATGCAAATCTGTCAAACATCTTGAACATACGTCCCCAAAAAACCATCAAGCTGACTGGAACTGATTGATTCATTGAACATTCCTGACCGGGTATGAACGCAGGTAGAGCGTGGTAACTTCTGTGTTTGGGCAGACATGTACCTACACTCACATCTACGAGTCAAGGAAAGATCCGTGGGAAAGCACAGTCACACAAACGTGTCAACATTCCTGTCTGACACTTACAACTGCTGTGGTGCGAAAGTTTAGCTCTCACAAATCTATTTAAACACCGACGACCCGTCGGGAAAACATCACCCGTGTGAGCTGCACAATCGGCACAAGTTTGGATCCGTCGGGTGCAAACATAAAACGTGAAAAACATAAAATAATGAGAGAGGCCTCTATATGGAGGAGGGAGTTTAAGAATGTGTGTCTCATTGGTTGAGGACGCAGCGAGACGGCACCTCAGCTGACTGAAGGATGACCTAACTTCTGTCGGCGTCCTGACCTCGTCTGCTTAAAAAAGATCCACCTTTACGTAACAGGAATCCAGAGCAGTAGGCATGACTACGGGGACATTGTTGGAACTCGGCCTTAGGAGCACAACAGTGGCTACACAAATACGAGTAAACACTGAAGACGCAGTCAATGGGTCTGTGATGACGTCCTTGTGTATATTTAGCTGCGGCGATTACGGCAATAAAAAAGCCCAGTGTCCGCTGATAACTGGCTCTCTAGTCATTCTTCTGGACGGCTTGATGGTTCAGATGATGAGAGGAAGCACTCAATAAAGACGGGTACGTTTAGATACACCAATGGTGATTAAATTGTTACAGCTTCGCTCTTAAATAACAAAAGTTATACAATTTTTTTTAAAGACACACTGTCCAAATTAAGAGCATTCTTTTGCACACACCCAAGGCCCTGCAGAGTTATAATGGTTGATTTAAGATCGAAGTAGATTTGGGTAAATGTTGATATTGTAAACTAAAAAAAGATGCCAGAGATTAAGATATGATAAGGAACAGAGATAATAGACGACAACAACAATAAAGAGACGTCGAATACCAGTAAAACTAAAGGTAAGGAATATAAATTTATAATGTAATCTACCCACTAATAGAAAATGATAAAAGATTTTTTCCTCTAGTCCTGTTTGAGTTTAAGACTGGATTAACAGAACCGTGTTGACTTAATCAACCTCCCCACGTGCACATGATAGCCTCCATTTGCTAACAGCGATGGAGAGTCTATAAAATTCCGACACAAACCTCAGTAACGAGTAAATGAGATGAAAACAAAACACACTTGTTGGTTTTTGCCACAGAGGACAAAGGCAGAGGCGCCTCTGAATGGACCGCCCTTCACTTTCTTAATCACCTCACCCTCCTGAGATTGTTTGTGCGCCGCAAATTGCCGCTCGTTGATGCCCGTAGTTGCCGTGGCGACGGAGGAGCCACAAGGGCACTGAACAGGCCTTTTGGAAAGTAACCAGCGTGTACTCGCATCTGCGCCGACTGACAAAAGGTCCAAACCCAGCATCCTCTCAGCGGAGAAACCTTTCTCAAAGCTCACACATCGGGAACAACTCGAGAACGAGAGTTACGGCTAGTTACCTGGGGAGGAAGATGGCATTGTGGAGGAAGTTCTCAAAGACTTTCAAGAAGAAGCGGTCGTCCTTCTCCCTGTTCTTCTCCTCCGGCGTCTTCGGACATTGGCAGCACGGACCTTTCTCCGCCGTCAGGTCTGACTTGGTGGGCTTCGTGCTGTCATCCATGTCGCTGAACCCTGTCGCTGGGATTCGGATCGGTGTCTTCAGCTCTGTTTTGCAAGAAAAAAGTACATTTCAACTGAGGTATTCATGAATTGTCTTTTTAATTTTAATTTAATTTAGGTACAGGTTCTTGTGATACGTTTCTTCACAATTCTTACTTATGGTCATTTGGTTTCAAGATTTAAATACTGTTATCATTACCAACAATTCAGAAACTTTTACTGCTTGTGTTGTAAATGCAACATTCCAATTTTTTATGTCACTACAGAATAAAAGAATAAAATAAGATAAGTATCAAATATATATAATATTGCACATGTTAATTCTGTATGATTTTTACTCTCTTTTTGTTCTTAAGCGTGCAAGCTCATTTGTTAATGTTAATAAAGACAAAGACTTTTGTATTGCTTTTCAAAAATGTAAATATTTCAATTTTTAGAAATAAATGAAAATACAATTTAATTTAAAAAAAAAAAGGTTAATTCAATCAAAAAAATCAGTTGCTATAATAAAGAATAAAAGTGAGAAAAGTTTAAATAAAAAAAACAACATTTTCATTTAAAGTAAGTAAGTAAGCTTTCATTGTAAAGCACCTTTCACAGACCAGGGTCACAAAGCACTTTAACAACAATACAACAACACTCAGTTTAAAAATACAAAAAAATATATATAAAAGGCCAAGACAACACAATTTTAACCATTTTTTTTTTTAATTTAATTAATCTTTGTGTTTAAATGATTCACTCTATTCAGCCAAATTTTCCTTTATTTAAAACGTTTTTTAATTGAATATTATAGAAACAAAGCTACCTTCATTCATACGTTGGCTGTTTTAAGATAAATTAAACTATTAACACTGTATGCTGCACAAAATAAAGTTTTATTGGGTCAATTAAGAATGAATGGATTCATTGTCATTTAAAATATACTTTATTTGGATAAGCACATGTGTTATTGTTCAAATGTGTTACTGATTTTAAACACCTGAAAAAAACATTACTCATAAACTGGACTTGAACAAGTGAAACAGGATTATAGGCCTCAGGACTAACCTTTGGAGCAGTAGTTGTGCTGGTAGAGTTCTCGGTCTTCAGCCTGCTGCTGCCAGCGGACCAGGTAGTAGGTGAGATTCCCATTGGGAAAAACCGGCGGAGACCACTTCACCACCAATTTAGTGGACGAGTTGGCATAGGAACGAGGGTCTTTGGGCATGGTTGGCACTGCAGAGAACCATACAGGCTTTAATAAACTTCAACTTGATGGAATCCAGGGCAGTTAAGGAGTCAGGACTCACGTGAAGGTCGGGTTCGGATGTAGACCATGTCGGTCTTGGCGCCCGCTATGTGTTTGCCTTCCACCTGCAGGGTGAGGGCCTTCACGAAGATGGCGTACTGGGTCCAAGGTTTGAGGTGCTGAAGACTGACTTTGGGGTCTATGTTTGGATCCACAGGCAAGTCGACGTCCACCATGTGCCAACTGTTGGAGCCGCAACCGTCCTGGCCATCGAACTCTGTGATGTTCTGGAAAGGGCTGTAGTGGATGGAGAACAGGCCACTGATTAAATAATACATTTTTAATACATAAGCTTAATTTCATTTTTATGATATTTTATTCAAGACACTCATTTTAAACGAAAGAGTCACTATTAACCAAAATGTGTGCTCTTGGATGGACGATGTTATTGACATTTATATAGTAGAGAAAGCAACAGTTAAATAAAAGAAATCCAGTTTTAACGGCTAATAAAATTACACATTTAACATAGAAAACATATTCAACTTTATTTTATTTTTAAAATATTTTTTCCTGTTTAACAAAAAGTCAAATGGAATAATGTACTTAAATATTAATCAAAACAAGCGTTTTATTATGCTTAATAAAATGAAATAAAAACACAAAATGGTAATTTATTTTCAGAATCTTTTCAGATAATTAAAAATACAACTATTGTTGTTAAATAATTCATTAATATGAGCAAAAGCTGAAATTAAGTCAGGTAAAACTGATGAACTATTATTTCATTACTGAGACAATAAATAAAAATTTGTTTTAGAATGATATATATTGAGATAAACAACAATGAAGCACTCACGCTTCTTTGTAGTAGACGATGAAGCTGATCAGTCCTTTATAGCCCTCCGGTCGATACCTCTCCCACGTCAGTCTGACGGTGTAGCTCGATGTAACGTTGGAGCGGAATTTCAGGACATGTCTTTCACCTGTTGAGGTGAAGATCAGGTTGACTTCAAACCGCACAGAGACATCTACTCGTGTATCCTCGGCAGCACTCACAGTTCGCTCTCTCCCCGTTGTTGCGGAAGTCGCCCTCTTCCGGTTTTTCGGTGACGCCCGTCTTCTCCCACATTTTGTGGATCTCGGACATGCAGAGTTTGGGGTTCTGACGGAAGAAGAGGCGTCCTTGTCGGATGGTCAGGTTGTGCTGACTCCAGTCCCACAGGGACTGAAGGTTCTGGTTGTTGATGGCAGAGAAGGCGTACATCCTAAAGAGGTGACAAAAGACACAACCTCAGTAACACAACACTCCTTCAGCCAATAGCTACAGCGACGCTGCGGCTCAAGTGACTGGAAAACCTTGGGAGCAAAAGGAATGTCTGCGATCCTAAAAACTCTCGGTGAAACTTTATCCTGACAGGAACGACAAAAAGAAGGAAGACAGACTTTCCCATGACCGCCACCCAAAAAAAACTTTCGCTCTTATCCGTTACTGCCACAGTATAGGATGGAACCCCACATTCAGTTTAAAGACCCCCCTGACTTTGCCAAACAGAGCTATTTTCAGGTGCAACTGTCATCGTAAGAATTTGGGATCCCCAAATTGTTTGAGCACTACAAATACTTTATATAGTTTTTTCAAGGAATTAGTGCAATAAGAACAATCTAATAAATGTATTTATTATTTTTTTATTTACATGTGGATGCAGTTACACAAAGGGGGGAGTTGCAAAGGAAGATACTTTGAAAACTATTTTTTTGCTGAGGACTAACTAAATAAAGAAACATTTCCTAATCGAATGAAATCCAGTTAGTTTTCAGGATAAAAAGACAACTATAGTTTGACCATGAGGAAAGAAAAAGCTTAATAAACCTTCTATTTGACTGAATTAGCTAAATTAAAAGAAACCTTGGAATCAACTTACAAATGTATAAGAAACTGGAAGGTCAACAATTGGTTCACAAGACATCTATTGCAAAATAGATTAAATATAACAAGTAAGAATACCTCGAATAAATAAAAAGTTGTAAAAATACAACCTTTAGAGTGTAAATTCAAATTGTATTCTCAGTGTAGAAACACCCGCCTTTGTTTTTTCTGACTCTTTAAGAGCTCAAATTATGGCTATTATTGCGAGATTATGCAACTTTTACTTTTATTTGTTTCTTTGTTTACAAGCAGGTTTATTGCTCTGCTCCTGACACGCTGAATTATTTACAAGTCACCTGGGCATATTCTAATATCATGGAACCGTGGAACTATTAAAAACGGCAGATTTATTAGTCGCAGAAATTTAAACGTACTTGTCCGAGAGCTCCTCTCCGTAGATGTTGCGCAGACTCTTGAGGAAAGACAGCGATCCGAGGGTGACGGAGTGTCGTATCCTCACATAGCCCGTCACCGTCTGGATCAATCCCATAAAGCTCTCCAGCTCCGAGGCGATGTTGTCTGAAGACAGCAAAGAGAAGGACGTGTGAGAGAAGTGACACATTAGAGAAGTGGAACAGACGCCCCAATCCGTGAGTCAAAAATGTTGCATCCAGACTATGAGGAGAGACCGCACACGCCGTCTGCACAAACACTTGATAGACGTTTTTAATCAAGAAAAGTAGAACACAGAAGCTAAAAAAAACAAAAAAACATTCTCGGTGAAATCTGAGCTTTGAACTAACCTTCACCACAATGTCATACTTTCTTTTGGCTTTCACTCATAGCTGTTGTTAGTAAGTAAGTAAGTAAGTAATATTTATTATATAGCGCTTTTCGAGACCAGGGTCACAAAGCGCTTAAACAATCAAAACAATACTCAAAAAAGTACATACTTTAAAGATCAAGATAATACTGAGAACAACACAGGAGTTCGAGAAATTCAAGGAAAAGCCTGAACAAATAGAAACGTCTTAAGATGTTTCTTAAAGGAGTCAGTAGATCCATCAAGCGCAAAGAAAGAGGAAGATCGTTTCAAAGCTTAGGAGCAACAGCCTGAAAAGATTTCTCTCCTCTGGTCGTGAACCGTGTGCCTGGAACCATCAGTAGATTCTGATCCACAGACCTCAGAGCCCGAGCTGGGGTGTTAGCATTAGCTTACCTTAGCTACGTGGCATTAACCCCCTGCTCTCTCCTTCTTAATGTAATAACTACAACTACAGATTTTTATCTCGTAAATGTCCATCAATAAAACTGACTTTTTATTTAGATTTCTTTTATTTTCATGTGCAATGTAAGCAGCAATGTTTTAACCACATGCCCGCATTAGCAAAAGCATGCTATTGTTAATTTATTTTCTGCAAGTAAACAAGCGAAGACTTCATAGACTATGTGTTTAATTCCGGAGACATGTAAATATCTGAAGGTGAAACCGATTATGAGAAGAATTAAATGAATGAAAGATTTAGAAGACTTGTAAATATTTGTATCAGCTAATGAGAAGGGAAATGTTTGAGCTGGTATAAACCTTTTATTGGAATTATAAATTCACTTTCGACTTTCAGCAATTTGTAAAATCTCTTGTCAATTTTCGACAACTTAATAACTATGTTTGTGTGATTTACGCGATGCCTCTCGCACTTCCAGGCACCTCCAATCATCAGATGCATCAACTCCGTGGGTATAAATAATAATTATACATCAATAACAAGTGTACATAAAATGTTCTGACGAATACACCTAAAGAAGGGCTTTTGTTTGTTTTCACTCGACGGAGGCGTGACGCCGACAAACACACGTGGAGCTCTGTGCACTCACCTCCTTGCCGGATGTTGATGTTCAGATTGCCTTCGATGACGGTGCAGTCCTTCAGGGACTGAGCGGCATCCACCGAGTCGATGACGGGGGGTCTGCAGATCTTATCGCACCAACCGATGCATGCGCTGCAAAACATCCTGTAAACAGCAGAGAGTAAAGAAGATAAGCAGGTTGCTGAGAGTCTGGGACGGGAACATTTCCACTTTATAGTTCACACCTTAGTTATCTACGGAATACATCAGTAATGTAAGACAAGAATGCGGTCTCCCTTTAGTCAGTTGGCGATCTTCCTTTTAAATTGAATAATTCTCCTGAAATAGTCGGTTTACATAATCTAATTTCACGGCCACAATCATCGAATAGTGACTTCCTACTCCTTCCTGAAATCATCGAGAACATCCAGGATGCATTTGTCTGAGTGCTGTGTCATGTACCTCGGCCATAAATCAAGAAAATATACGTCCGCAGGCAGATTGATGAGTCAAGACTCCAACGAAAAAAGTTGCCCAAGGACAATTTTACAGCCTCAGCTGAGGAACCAGGGGGAATAAAAAAAAAACTCGCAAATGGAGAAAGTGTTAAGTTATTTCCACCAAGTCTTAAAGGCTTTCAGTATTAATCTATATAATCTAGCAGCAGCCAGTGTTGAAAACAGAGCAGAGTATTGAGCACATTTAAGACCGCGTCTCGTCCAAACTCAAATCGTTAACGGGTTTAAACGCCCTAACTCTTTATTTACACCTCTGATAACTACTTCAGGTAAATAAAGTGTCAACGGACCGGGCGGCTCAAGGGTACTTAATGCAAATGAATATGTCTTACGTGAATGTATAATGAATCACATGCGTCACGGACAGATGATGAAAGTATATTTAATTATTTTTCTACAGGAAGAATCAGTTGGATATCTCGATCTTTCAATGTCTCAAGTCAATAATGAGGCCACAAAAATGTAATCTTCTGGGAAAAACAGCGATGTTAAATTATTTTTTAATTTAATTTTGAATGGTGGGAAAACAGTGCTAACACAGCTGAGGTTCTTATTTTTTTTATATTGATCGTTAAAGATTTAAGATAAAATATCTCTTGATTCTAGCATGTCTGCTGAAGTTTATGAAAAATTGAACAACTGGAAAGAATCTTCAGGATTTATTCTCGATCTCATGATACAATAATTCATCATTTTATTCCAGTTCACCATGATTGTTAATGACTTTCAGCACATGTTCTTCAACAATATGCATTCAACAAAACTGTCAAAATTATTTTCTATGAAGAGAAATACATAGCGGTGGAGAAACGTCACACTCGTGATGTCTTACACTATTGTATAACCTTCTTGAAAGGCCAATAAACTTGATCTGAAAGATGCATTTACATAAAACATGATTTTGCGACACTGGTTGGGCTACTTGTACTTGTACTTAGTACTAGTACCCAAGTCATTGGCAACAGAATGACTTCCTGTCAGCTCTGAAGTCACATTTAACAAAGTTGGTCAATGTGCTCGAGCTCGGTCAAAAGTGAGTAAAAAGTCTACATGGTGGTAACAAGGGCAGAATTGCAGCCCTTTATCTAATGTGGATACAAGAAAAAAAGCAAGCAGTCATCTCAGGTTCCATCTGAACCATAATTATTACCATTTTCAATTTCCTTTTCTACAGAGTGACGGGACTGACTCAACTTAACGTGACAGACGTGCCAATCGTCATCACTGATATGATTGTACGCTCCTGACAATAGAAAAAAAATCAATAGCATGCAGTTTAATTCCACCGACGTTTGCTTGCTTTCCTGATAACATCCAAAAAACTCCTCCTTGAGACCAAACAGAGTGACGTCACTAAAGAGTCATCGGCGCAACTCAAACAAAAACAAACCCACCTTTCTTTTTTAAAAAGAGGTGTAGGGTTCAAGAAATGTTGTGTCTCGTAGCCAATGAACACAAGCGTTGGACAGAGCAACCCGTAATGAAAGGGTGTTTAGCTCTTTTTCATTGTGTTGTGTACAAAATGACGTGTTTGCGGCAAAATAGTACGACAGCTTTCCCAAAGCTGGAAGGCAGCAGGGCCGGTGGAAACACAACACAACGGAGTAAAGTGAAGCCAGATCAAGTAGGTTATAGTTGAAAATCGACATTAGGCTCTACATCATAGATCAATTCATTTATACACCTACACCGTTGAACGGCGAACCTTAAGATGGTTGACAGGCATGATGATTCACTTAAAAAAAAAAAAAGTACATTTACCTGTTAGTTTCATTCCTGGTGAATCCGGATGGACAGTCTGGCATGCACTCTCCGGCGTGGATGACGAACTGGACATTACCAGGTACGGCATCGCCGTGGACTTTAGAGCAGACCTCCATGGTGATGCATCGCCAGCCTTCAAACTTGTACGTGCCCGCCGGACAATCCTGCACGCAGCGCCCGTCGTGGTAGTAGTGGAGGCAGGCGGAGCAGGCCATGTCATTGTTGAGTTCGTAGCAGCTGCCAAGACACTGAGGGTGGCAGCATTCGCCACGGTCTGTGCAGGCCAGCTTGCAGTTGTCCGGACACACTGTAGGACGGAAGAAAAAAGAAGGCTTTAAGTTGGTCGTTCGATTGAACTCAATGCCGTTAAGACGGACAAAAACACTTTGTCTGATATCTAACTTAACGTGACAGACGTGCCAATCGTCATCGCTGATAGGATTGTACGCTCCCGACAATAGAAAAAATCAATAGCATGTGGTTTAATTCAACAGACGTTTGCGTGCTTTCCTGATAACGTGCAGTCCAAAAAACCCCTTCTGAGACCTAAAAAAATATCATCCATTGTTCCAGGATTTTGGGGAAATATTGTAGGCATTGTGTGCGCGTGTTTCGAATTAATCTTGAGCAACATGAATAATAGAGGCTTCTCGACGTTTGCAGGGGAAATCCACGAGACATGAGAGAATGTCGATGCCTGGAGATCCTTAAGCTCACAGGTATATTCCTTATGAGGATGTTGCGTACGTAACACAACAAGATTCCCTTCGGAAAAACAAATAAATAGTGAAATATCCCTTCAGGAAAATGGTATCACTGTCCCTGGCTGAACCTGAGACATTTTAGGGGGGGTGTCCTCGTTTTGGAAGAATCCACTCCATTGAAGAAGCACCTGGAGCGTCTGGATGTGGTGACAAGGTGTTTTCAGCTTTCTGAAGGAATCTCTGTTTGAAAACTGTGCTACGGGAAGACAAGGGATCAGGTGTCCTTGAGAAAAATGTCCGACAGATAAGACGTCGATAATAAAGACGCCAGAGTGGGAGTCTCGGGTCCTTCATGACAAGTGAGTCTGAACATTGGAGTGTCAAACAAGTGCTCGTGGGAGTGCAGGTCACGAGGTCTGGTGAGATTTCTAGTGTTATCATCTGCAGCACTTAGTACTCCCGAGACAAGTGTCTAAATCCTGTTTTATTCAATCTGAATACTTCTTTTTCTTCTCGCAATACTAACATGTATTTTCTTCACACTGAAGTTTGTAGATAGTTCTTGAAAGTTACATTAAAGTGTAATTATTAAGATTTTGCTAATCAAATAAACTATTAGCAAATGCTATTCTTTTTGAGTATCAGACAAACGCGATGCTCAATATACATTGAATTAAGTTAAGCATTATTTACAGTATAATACTTTTTTAATAGTCAGTCCAGGTTCAATAAGCAAAGTAAATAACATGGATGTAAATAAGAACCAGATGAAAAAATAAATGTGTACGAATGCATTCTACAAAAAGAATTACACTTTTATATATTGTAATTCCACCATTAGCCCAAGGAAATTATTTAGTGGATCCAAGCACCTTTTATTATTTGATATAATGATCGTACTTTTCCAATTCATAAACTTTTCTATTTCATGAAAGTAATTTTATGGGGCATTTAATGTAAGATATTTTCATTCAAGGAAGACGGTTTGTAGAATGATATGGCTCTTGTTTATTTGTTAAAAAAACAACAACATTTGTTTAGACAGTGGCCCCCTTACCAAACCTCCTCAACCGCCCCTAATGGTATGCTTTATGAGAAAAGGCTGTGGCTCTCATCCAAGTCTCCAGTGGATGTCTGAGCTCATCGTCTCTTTCCGAGACGACACCCAAAAGAAATTTGCTTATATCCATGATGTTATCCTTTAAATCTTATCATTAAACTCACCAAGTCAGGAAGATCTGGACTCGTTGCTCTGCGAAACCTCGACCATTATAGCTTAACCCTCACGTGGGAAGCATTAGGTTACCATTTGTTGAGCTGAATATTTACTCTGCATTCCAACGGAGCTCCCGAACTGGGAATATGAAGCTAAACAAAATAAGTGTTAGCTGTAGCTGTTCCCTAGCAACTGCCGCGTGTACCACAGAAGCCGAGACGGAAAACACACACATATTTGATCCTAAATGTGTGTATTGTTGTCTTCTAAACACACGCCGGCTTGTCTATGTTTAAAAATCAGTCGCCTCGTGGGAAGCCATCACTCGCGATGTGAATATCAGTGGAGTCGAGTTGTTTATCCGCTTGTTAGTCAAAAGTGGTTAAGCTTCGGTGACTCAGTCAGGAAAATGAATCCCGCTGCCGAGCTAATCTTTAGATGAATATTTCATGTCGCTTCGCAGAAACATCTGTATCGTCTAATAATGTGAAAGTGAACTGAGACAACGCTGCCATGCAAAGACATTCCCACGGTGCTAATCGTAGTTTCTCTTCAAGAGGAGTAGTGTGTGTGTGTGGGGGGGGACGAGGGGATCAAATACTAGCTGCACTTCCACACTCTGCCAGTGCAGATACAACATTGCTTTTGTTTTGGGATTGTCATTACTTTTGTTTTTAGAAGATACATTTTTTTTTAAAACGACTTCTGTTGCTAGTGTAAAAAATACAAATCTCATACTACAGATGAAAAAGAACAAACTTTCATATATTGAAGTCTTGTTTTAACTATTGAATAAAAAGAAAAAAGGAAAATTAAAAAAAATGACCTGTGTTTATTTACACGAATGTTTACATTCCCGTAACTTCATCTCTAAAAATCTCATCAAAATTCCTAAATTCTATCTGTTATTTTAATTAGCTTAATTCTCCGTTATGTCAGTTAATTTCTAAAATAAAGTCCCCAACATAGATCCAAATAAAACCCCAAAATAAATCCACTTTTCAAAAAACAACCTGTACACTTTTTGGAATCCAACCAAAAGGGGGCAGCCTCCACAAACACCCATTAACATCTTCACCTCCACCCCCCCACCCTGACTGACTCTTCAATCAAGAAAGATTCCAAACATAGCATCCACCAGAAGAACACAAACAGAAGAACAGTTGCCGTCTTAAACCCATATAAGTCGACCTGGTTTCGCCGTGTGACTATCAAGGCTACAACCGTCTATTTTTAGCGAGGAGTCGCTGCTTTCCGCGCGACTGCCCTCTTCTCCTGCGCTACAGTGTATGTTGTGGGTTCAGACGTTTGACGATGAGGGACGACCAAACCGTGGGGGGCTCATGAGAGAAGACGTTATCTTTCTGATGTCAAAACGTGAAAAATAAAGAAGGTTAACAGGTCAACGGACTAGTTCATAATGTCGCTCATAACAAAAACAACAACAACAACCCGCCCTTCCCTCCGTCTCCTTCCTGAGCAGTCGGACGCCATGGTCGGGCACCGGCCGCCCCCCCGCTGCCCACCCGAGCACTGCAGGTCCAATTCATCAATAGTCAACTAGACAAGTCAGCAGAGAGGAGTTTCCTCTGGAACAGATGGTGCATCACTACAGCAGCACACAGAGGGGGGACGCCGGAAGACAGACAAGTGTTTGTTATTTTTTTCTTCTCCTCCTTCCGAAGGTAACATCCAGTCACCGGACGACAAAAAGAATGTGGAGAATGTTCGGGCCTTCAGAGGAGGAGAAGAAACACAGAAAAATTCCGAAGATTCACGAAGAGAAGCCGCAGTATAAGCTTCATCAATATTTGAAACATGGCTGGTGCTTAAAAAAAAAAGGTGAGTTAAGGTGGTTTCAAATTAAGTCATCGTTGGCGTCAAAGAATTTTATTTACTAGCAGTTATACCAACGGCAACATTTGAATGACTCAACATAAACTTCAAATTAGTTGAACAGGACTGAAACTATTTTGGACATATTTTGACAAGATGTTCCTTCGACCATGATGTTTGCCTATGATATGGTTATTTGCAGTTCTGGGGGAGGAGGAGGTGTAGTATATGAGCTGGACGGAACAGCAGAAGAATGAGTGCTTGTCAATTTTACTATAATATATCCGTTATATTAATTATACGCGAGGAATTTCACTTTTTATTTCTATTTAAACATGTTTTTAATGTAATTTAGGGGGCGATGGCGAGTCCCAGAGTCAGGCCAGTCGAGAACCACTGGTTAAATCGGGCGTCCACACTTTTCTTATGTACAAGCCACATTTAAATAACCGGGACTGTTGCTTTTATTAACAGTGTTTGAATGCATGATTTTTAACAATGACAGTGCTAGCTTCTTGCACTGACACAAACTCAAGGAGACCTGATGGTATATTATTATTTATCTGTTGGCACCTGTGATTTAAAGAATTGTATATATTTTAAAGTTTGACAAAGAGACCAAATGAATTGAAGGTGTGAAGATTCAACGAAAAAAAAAGGAAGCGTTAGAGAGGAAGGAAACTGTTATTTTAGATTATCCATCTTTCTGACAGATCCTGTATCTTTTTAATAACAACTTACTGTGTATTGTTTTTGATAGTTAGAGCGCTATGGGACCCTGGTCTAGAAAGGCGCTCTAGAAAAAAACATTACTTACTTACTTGCTTACTTAAAGTGCCAATTTTTATTATTTGTTTTTAAATAACTCTAAATGAAGCAAAGTGTAAACAAAGATTTGCTAGTTTAGGCAATGCAGTTAGCTAACTATGACCCTGGAAAGAAAAATGTACTATTAAATCTGAATTTCCTTCACAAACAAGTCTTAGTCGTACACATATTTTTGATTTGAAAAAACACAGCGTGTTCAAAACAACAACATGAAGATGAGAGGAGAGCAAAAATAGTGCACGCCACAATGAGTTCAGGGTCTGTGTCTTTCCTCTCCATGTGCATATTCTAAAACAGCCAGCAGATAAGAAAGGCCTCCAGACATGCGTCATCTGCGGCGAGTGTTTTTGTGTCTGTGTAGGTGTGCGGTGGCTGCAGAGCTGCAATCAAACGCTTTCGTCTTTCGGAAAAAAACAAGAGGACGAGTCGCGTCTTGTTTGCCGAAAAGAGAGCACGCAGTGCCTACTACGGTGTTTACATCTCAAATTAACACACTCGGGGTAAGTTATAAGAAACGTCCTAAATCTGATGGATAAAAATTCTTGGCAGTCACCCGAGCGCGTCGGCGAGGACATGACAGGAGGCTGAGTAAACTCAGATCTGACATGAAATTACATTTTTCATAGCATATCAAAGCAAAAGATATTTCTCCTGTGTCACTGATGATAAGTGGGAAGCGTGACAGACAGTTGGGAAATCATTCATTATTCACAGCAGGGCTCGTGGGGGAGGAGGGGGGAGGCAGGGAGGGGGAGGGCTGAGCGGGGAGCCGCCGGCAGCGAGCCAATGGGAGGCAGACGGAGGCGGTCCTAATCCCGATGACTGACATGTTATTGAGGTTGAGGCAGAGATGGTAAACAAGTCCTCTCTTGAGCAGGCGATGGGAGGGGGGGGAGAGCGGTTGCCATGGCGATTAAGCATGGCTTTTCCATGGATTCAGGGAAACCATAGGTTAAGGGAAAAACCTGAGCACGCAGGGATCATGAAAGGACCAGCAAGACTGTAACGGTCCTGACTCACATGGTGCGTGAGCAGCTTCAGTTAACCCCGCTACAGATGCCTCCATTCTGACTTAAAAAACATTGGAAATAAAATATAAATACAACACGGCGCACAGAAAAAGAAGATACATTTGTGCAGTTTTTCATGATAATACATTTTAAATAAAGCTAACCATGATGGTTCTTTGGTTCTATAGTCACCATATGATGGAGGGTTTGGGCAAAAGTACATATTTCAGAACAAATCAAACCACCTCAGGCGTTGATAAATACTGTAGTATAAACTATGTGTGTAAGAAAATATCTATATACTTGAATATCACTAGATTATTTTTTCGCAGGCCTGGTATATTTTTTTTTAGATCATACTTTGAGTATGAATTTTACTTGAATAGCGATTCACAGCGTTTGTTCATTCCAAGTGTTGCAATTATACTTTCGACCACTAGATGGCAACGACCATGATCTCCTCCCAAGCTAAAAAGAGCAATGAAATCCAGCAAGATCCGGCGATGACTGAGTACAAGAGGATACAATCGAACAGCAGCTTTTAAAGCTAAACTACTTAATTGTTGTTTCTACAGTATCATAATATGTCGCTTTATATCGTATCTCACACCTGTATCGTGATACTTACTGTATCGCCAGATTCCAGCCAATACACATGCCTAACATAAATAATAAACCGGTTTCACTATCAAACAAAAATGAATGCCGAACTAGGGTGATGAGATAAGATACTACACGTGCTGGTCTGGTATTATCAAAAACATACTGTCCTCACAACGGATGAAACAACAGACCGTTTCTCATGATTATAGTTGTCAAATAATCAAACAGTCATTGTTATCCATGACCATATCGTTCTTTTGCCGGAACACGACAACAAATCATTTCCCCTCTTGTAACACAAGACACACTGCCCTGATTCACTTATTATTTTGGCCGCAGTTCGAAGACATTAAAATAGTTTTTTTAAACATGAATTTTGGGATCAACTGATTCAGAACTGAATGAAAGGTTTGGTATTTGTTTTAAAGATTAACAAGTCGGTCTGATGACATCGCCCGCCTCAAGCGACACCGCGTTATAATTTAAAACCTCTATCACGGGCCGAATTAATACAATTGATTGTGAATAACATGCACCCTGAACCTCATGTTCATGGAGTTGAACCGATGTGTGAAGGAACTGAAAGAGGGTGATGCATGAACGTGAGGGGCTTTGGTTGGAGAACCTAAGAAGCTCAGTAGGAAAATGCAAGCTCGATGACTGCCGCGACCAAAACGGGCCAGTTCTTTTAAGTCCATGTGGTGGTGCAGAGACCATTTTCTCAGCTACACCCACTACAATGCAACCCTGGCCAGACGTGGCCAACAGATGCTTTTTAGTAGTTTTTTCTTCCGTCACGTTATATAATCCAGGCAAGTTTGAATCTATCTGCAGAAACCACTACCAAGCTGCTCTTCTTCAAGGGTCGCTTCTCAATTTGTAAAAAAAAAAATCAACATCTCGGAGTGATCGAATTTATCTGCTCATCATCTCCATCTACTCGACTGTAATCCGGTTGCGGAGACGGGATGAGCAGCCTCCGCTCGGAAGCGAGGCAGGCTCGGGTTACCAGCGCAGACGGTGATGTAGCCGAGTCGGGGTACGGTAGGAGACGGCGGGGCCCATCGGCAGACCAGAATTTGCAGAAATTGCCCCCCCCCTACCCCGACTCTCACTGTTCCATCAGGCCACATCCTCATCCGGGGAACCCGATCCTCCCCGGGAGCCCCCGAGTGGATCGCTCCAGACACTTGTTTAAAACCACATCAGCACAGGCGGCCAGAGAGGATGCTTCCTCCACTCAAAACCACGTCAGAGATTCCGGAGACGTCTCTCTGCGGCTCTCATGGACTCTTAAGAGGGCGGAATGTGATCTACAGATGAGTTTATTCTCCTTCTCTCTCTGACACAGCGATCAATCCCGGCGCTACACAAAATGATCAGACCCGTGCTCGGCAAAAGGCCCGCGGGCTATTCTCCCGTGTGCACAAAGGTGCGTTCAAAATCCATTCCTGTGACTGGGTCTTTTCTCCACCAAAGAACCAGCAATGTGTTTTTCACACAACTATGTGCTGGTCTGTGTGTTCAGGCATGCGTGGCATTTCCCCCTCACTCGTTTCAGTCACAACAACACGCACTCACTCACGCCCCTTCCTTCTCCCCGCAGGCTTCGCTCCACTTTGCAGCTGCTGTACTTGTTGTTGTTGTTGACTGCGTCCCTGACAGGACACAGGTAAAAGTTTCCGTACATCTGAGAGCACTTTTGTCTTTAATCGCCCCCAATAGGGGGGCAGAGGAAGTCTGTTAACTATTTCACAAGACGCGAGGAAAACGGTGGGAAAAAAGAGGAAAAAAAGATTCGCCGCAAGGAGGATTAAAAAACATTCCGGTGACGTTTATTCCCACAAATTATAACTGGTTTTAAGTGTGTGTTGAGAGAGTTAATTCAGTTAAAGCACATCAACTGAGCGCTTAACGGAGAACAAAATACTTCTATAAATATCTGCGGAATCAATAATAGCATGAAACTTTTACCCTCAAACCCTCTATTTTCAGTACTTACTTCATATCTAAATGGTCAAAGATGTTTTGCAAAATTAATTTAGTTTATCGGTTCTGGCATAAACGGCAGTATCAGACTTTAGGTTTTTATTTTCTCTGACTAAACTTCTATTTTTCATTCAGACATTTAAGATGTAACTGGGAATAGTCATATTGTAAACAGTAATTTTCAATAAACAATCCTCTGCACCTGAGGTCATCTCCAAACTTTGCCCTAAAATAATACTGACAGAAAAATAACACAGACAAAATCTAATCACAATAGATTTTCTTAAAAAATAACAACATTTTAATCGTCGTTTCAAGGACCGATAATTAACCCTTCATTCTGGATATATTCCCAGCTTCCTGGGGCAAAAGACACCCTTCTAATTTGAAAACATATTAATCATTATCTTTTTTTTTTGGTGAGAAAAGGAATTAGACACAAACTAAACTAGGAAATAATCCAATCTTCCTAATCGGAGTTGATTAAAGATGGATTTAAACCAGCAACCTAAATGTTTATTAGGCCAAAAACACCACCAAAATTGCACTCCATTCTAAGAAACTATTAGCCGAATAATAAGAAACTTTCTACTTAATAAGTTTTGATGATTTGAAATTTTAAATAAAAGGTGTTTCAAAAATATATGTAGGGAAATTCTATTGAAGAACCATAAAACCGTTTAATTATAACTGATCAAACACAGGACACACGACAACTTGTGATTTAAAGCACGTGTTCAATCCATCACCTGCATAGTGAGTCACTAGCAAACGGATCATAAACACAGTGTGATTTTCTACATCAGTTTTGGACGGACAACAGAGCAACACTTTTAAACAGAGCAGTCGAAACAATCCAGAGCTCATGAACCCCAGTCTGAGAAAAATGTTGTGTTTTCCTCCAGCTGGATAATAATTTTGCTGACATCATGTCAGTCTTTCTCCCCGAGTCAGCAGAAGTGGAGCATTAGAGGAGGAATGTCGGAGAGAACTCGAGCGACGTGTGTTTTCTCACAGATTCGGAGGTGTTTCCTCTTGCTTAAAGTGGCTTATATAAATACCTGTCAAATCAGCTTCATTAAATACAGAGTGTTTCCTGGCAACCCCGGCGTTGGCCGCCTCTTCAGCCATCTGGGGGACGGTTTGGGATTAGGTAGAGTCATGTCATGCCCTGAAATCCCGGCTGTCTTCTCCCCATCTCATGTCAATCCTCCCGTCTGGATGCGGGACAAACGGTGACGGAGACACCTAAAGCCGGCGAGTCAAGCTAGCAAAGCATACTTCAGTCGTAAGTCAATCTTACATTGACTTTGTTGTCTGTCCTTTTTTACGAGTAGAGTAAATATGACTAATGGATAAGAGGAAAAAAACAACATCCTAGTCATCGCCAGTGTCGTGACCACCTGACGTGACATCACATATATTTTATTTGCTCGCACAAACGACGGAGACACTTAACAATGCATCACCCCAGGATTGGTTAGAGGGTGCAACTGTGTGCTCTGCAAACACTAAAGCAGCCATTTGTCAATTACAGGACGGAGCGAGAGGCGACTGCAAAGCCGGAAATTTGGTGACACTTCACTCGTCTAAGCACTGGTGTCTGTGTGCGCAGCGAGTCATGTGTGGAGCCGACTCGCCGACTGGAAGTCGTTCGCATGATAGAATGTCATCAAAGCCCGGATCTCAGACGGATGACAGATTCCTGATGTAGCAGACGACAGTGATTATTCGCTGGCACATGTGGCCAAATACCAGGGCTAAGCTAGCTCATCTCTTCAGGACTTCATGTCGGCTAACTCGCTGGAGCCAGTCGACACAAATCTGTCGTCTGGGTTTTATCTATTTAAGTTCCTAATATAAATTGTTTGGACGAATAATAATAATTCAGGTATTAATATATAAATAAATTAAGCATTTAAATTAAAAACATACCATTTTAGAATTTGATATATATATATATATAAAATTAATGTGTACACATACAGTATATAAATTAATACACATTTATGTTCTTGAAACTTACAGAAAAAAAAAGTTTTTCAGCACACTTTGAAATATTTCTGGGGATAACTGAAGATTAGAGATTATGAAAATCAACTAATCATTTATTTTAGTTGAATTTTTTAAACGGAAAAAAAGTAAAGCTAACAAAATCAAGTAATGGGTGGGTCAAAATTCCCTCTTAACAGTTTAATTTTAACTTAACATGAAATTTCAATTAAATGAAATTGAATACATGTACCCGAGAACAAAATGGTTACGTGTGCTCCATCCTTGTCATACTTTTTTACTATGCACTTGCTAATGCTATCGCTGCTAGCGCTTAAGCTATCATCGCGCAAGTGTGTAACTACCATTTCATTATCATTTAACTTGAATTGGCTGTCGTGACGCAATTTAGTTTAAACGTTTCTTACATAAGGAAGTTATTTTGTGTTTCAAATCAAGGGAAAATCTAGATTTTTGTTCCGTCAAGATTACCTGAACCGAAATAATAGCTAACTAGCATTAGCGCAGCAAGGAGCCAAGCTTTTCCTCTGTAGGTTCAATAAGAAAAAAAGGTACATGTGCTTCTACTCAGGTCGTGTGAGTAAGAAAGTAAACATGAAAAACAACTGGAATAAAAGAGTATTATGTGGCGGTAAACTGGGGACGTGTAATAGCTCGTCCATATTAGCCGTCGGGGAAACAACAGCACCAAATATGGCGTTGGCCTCAAAGGCTGTGCAGTGGAGTGTAAGAAACGTCACTGTTTACAAGTCTCTTAACAAACTGGTGGGGGGGTTACGTCACCGTCGGCAGGTTTCGCTCACAGTCTAAGCGCAAACAGGGTTCCTTAGTTTCGCTGGTAATCAGATTTTGCCATGACGCAGATTTGCCATTCACACCGACACAGGGAGAACAGTCAGGATACAGAGCCCCGGAGGTGATAGAGTGCAGGGCCGCCAATCTAATCTCTTCCTTATTTAGCACGGTGACCCGAGTTCACAGACAAAATCGGCCACGGCATCAACGGCGGCGAAAACGACCTCATGGGTGATTTCTCGGGGACGTGAGTTTGGATATGGTCCTCCGTTAGGTCAGAGGTCGGTAGCGGCGTGCCAAAGGTGAATGTACTAATACAGCTGTGCTTGTAGAATCCAGTGTGTGTCTGTGTGGACGGACCAGAACAGCTGACGGGTCTTAAACAGTCACAGCGCTTCCTATTGGCCGCCGGTGACATCATGGTTCTATTGCCATTTTTTTTTTTTTTTAACCTCGTCTTCTTTTGAAAGTTCGGTTCCTCCTCCCCTTAAATGTATCACACACTTCATTTGCCCCTTTTAGGGACCTCTGTCGCTCACATGGCTTTGCTGAGGGAACCAAAGGATTGCAAAATAAAGGAAAGAGCACAATGTATTACCCTTTATGTCCTTTGTCTTCAATTATATGCATTTTATTGTTTAAACTCTTGACTCTATTCTGCATTTGGAACTAAAAACGCAGAGCATAAGCTTTTCCAACAGGTGTACATTTATTTTAGTTTAACCAAAATCTTTTTTTTTTGTCAAATTCTTTGTCAAATCTCGAAAAGTTGTCTTTTTTTTAAATACATGTAGTAAATGTTGACAAGGGACAGATATAAATATTGTGGTATTTCAGATTACAATCTGGATCTTTTAAAGGATTTTCCATACTGTTTAAGAGAGGGCTAACCTTGGGTTTCAGATTACTTTATGGATCTATAATATTTTTGAAGGATTTGTTATGCTCTGTAGTGGCGGGAGAACTGTAGCGCTAGTTTCGGATTAACATCTGGATCTATAAATATTTTGAAGGATTTGTTATACTCTGCAGTGGAGAGAGCTAAAGCACAAGGTTCCTATCACAATCTGGATTCATAAATCTTTTGAAGGATTTGTCGTACTCTGTAGTGGCGAGAGAGCTACTTTGCTAGTTTCGGATTACCACCTAGATCCATAAATCTTTTGGATATTTATTGTACTCTGCAGTGGGAAGAGCTATAGCACAAGTTTCATATTACAATCTGGATCCAAATATATTTTGAAGTATTTGTGTGCACCCCGAGAGATCCATAGCATAGTGTTTCAGATTACCATCTGGACACAACAGTCTTTTGAAGGGCTCATCACTGACCTGACTCGTTTCTACAAGAGCATATTAAAAAACTAAAAATTCAAAATATAGTCGTCGGTTCAGCATTGGGTTTTTTAAAAGCACCTTAGAGAAAAATAACTCAGCAGTTTCCTCTGCGACCTAGAATCAGGTTATTTTTGTCATCACTTTTTAAACATGTGTGTCGTGTTGTGTCTGCCCTCATGTTGTTGGCGACATGTTTTCATTCCGCTCTACAATCTCGGTGAATTTGTTATCGCCGCTCTTGTTTTTTATTTATTGTCATCTCTAAACAGTCGGTGGCGAGAACGTATGTAAACACAACTTGAAAACAAAATGCTTTTTGATTCACCTTGAATCACTCTTGTTTACGATTCTATCTCTGAACGGGGTCAGGCTGAATACAAACGTTCTAAAAATAGATTGTTATTGAGAAACCTAAACACGCTGCTGGTAAACCAAGTCAGTGGATGTTTTTCGTGCCGGACACTCACATGACTGCGAGACTTTCACGGTTCACACGAGTCACTCTATATCAGGTCCACCGTGTGATCTCAAAAAGGTTCACCCCTAATGCATTCTGGGTACACAGTTTCTGCCGGTTAGATGATTTATAGACTTGAGTCTAGAGAGAGGTACTGACCACTGCAAACGTCGGGACGACCAAAAATAAAAACCCAGTTATTCGCCGCCATCGGTCTGACCTTGCCCTGTGGATTGTGACAATCAATTCTTTTCAGTCCAGGATCAACACACGAGAGATTAGCCTTTAGTGGGATTATGGACGAGGCCTGACACACCCACGAGGGGAGACGCCACTGCAGGGGAGGGAAAGGAAAGCGTCCTCGGAGGAATCAGGAAGCTCGTAAAGGAGTCTCCACGAGGCTCGTAAACGGGAACCTTCAGATGAACTTCCCGGTCAGAGCGTGTCCGGGCCCTCGGTGTGTGCGAGACCCCGACAGGTGTGAGCAAACGGCGGACTGAGGGGCGACACGGGCGAGGATGCCGGCGGAGAGAGAGAGAAAATGGGCACGGAGAACAAGTCGGCCTACGACCACAGGAAGTGCGAAGCCCCCACCGTGTCAAACATAAGACTTCCAGAAATGATTGAAACAAAATACCCACGCTTTCTTCCACAACAAACAAAGTCCTCCATTGTGCGGAGCCGTGGCACACTCACAGCCGGGGGAAACGTAGAAAAAGACACAGTTGGAAAACAGAGCCCCCTCCTCTCTCCGCGGGCCACTTCTTTCTTTTTTTTTTACGTTGATGAGAGGGGCGCACACACACAACCCTGAAACCTCGCTTAAAAAAAAAATGCATTTAGTCTTTAAGGACCGCACACGACTCAACTGACCGTGATGCAATGGCGCTACAACACCAGTAGGGGGTCTGAATGTGGGCCTATGCCCCGTCTCCTGACACACTTTTTTTTTGTTATTACCCAGAACCTACACTATCTCACGTCATAAGGCTGTGGGAAAGACAGACTTATAGACCAAACAAACCTTCACTACATGTCAAACACACACTATTATGTCCTTTCCAATGAAGGTGTTTTATTTGTTTGTTTTTTTTTTCCTTCGGTAACAGAAGCTTTTTTATTGGTCAAGTAAATTTACAATATACGTGAAAGTGTAGTTGTCAACTGTTGTTGTCTCATTATTATTATTATTTTATTCTGAAATAAAAATAAGATTAGACACAAGAATAGAAGAATATACAAAAATGTGTAAATCAAACTTTAAATTCTAGTTTAATTCATCTAGTTTTAATTCAATTTCAACTGTTTCTTTCTAATCCATAAAAACTACATTAGTGAAGGAACATTATTACAAATGTGTCAAACAGGTTAAAAAATAGGACAAAAAAAAAACAAAACAACATAATTTGATTTGAATGTTAATTGTTGCAGTGTGTTATGAGGCAACACTTGGTGGCAGACCATTGATCGTTCACATTATTGGATTATTTATTATTATTTCAACGATGGTTTGTCATATGTTAGTAGTCGAGAAGTGTCCTTGTAAATGGACTCTAGATAAACAAGTCAAATTTAGATGATTTAAAAACAGGCGGATGCATCATATTGCTCGTATCTATAAGTAATTGATTAATTTTGATCCTTAAGAATGGATTCTGTACAATCGACACCCAGGCCTTGGTAAATACAAATTTCTATGACACATGAAAGTACGACTGATATCATTCTTGTCTTTCAGGAACCAGCTCATGCATGTGATACATCATTTTGATTTATTCATCTAATTTGATGCTAATAGTCGATCAGGATTATCCAAATTGGTAATTTACACTCATTAACCATGTTTTAAATCTGGAAAAAACCCAAAGGTTATTTATGTTTTATTGTCTCCATAACTGGATGTTTCATCTCTAGCTCTACAAAAAAAGCCATCGGTTCATCAACTGAGGGCTGATTTCCTCACAATCTTGCGTCTCCCTGTCGTCGCCGACATCAATCATCTGGAGTTATTCCATAAATGTCTTGTTACCCATTATTGGCCTTAGAGGTGCCAAGTTGCACATCATAAACCGTAACAAATGGAAGCCTGAGGCCATATTTACTGTTCCACGGAAATCGCTGCCGCTGCTTTAGGAAGTCGATCTGAAGAGAAAACAACTCTGTCTTAGGTGATTGGGGAAGGGAAGGTGCTTCGCGTTCCCGGTTCAACTGCCCCAAGACCGGAGCTCCGCGTTAAATATTGGCAGAGTCTGGCCGTCTGCCGGGTTACACATTATCTCGGGGTGAATAATGAAACAAGGTTTTTTTTTTTCCTCACGAAAATTCACATCTGATAAATCAGTGAAAAAAAGACGCCTTGGAAGTGCCTGAATGTGGGCACGACGGGCACCGACTGCACACACAGCCGGAGGAAAGATAACTGGCTGAGAGGGGAATGGGAATGGCTGCTCAATCAGTGGGCCATCAATCACACACACACACATGCACAACACACACACACACACACACACACACAGCAAGACGAAGCAAACACAGGAAACAGGAGACTATATCCTTTAACTACCACTCAAAAGTGAGCCATCAAAGAGCTGGCTCCGACTCCAGGCCTTTTTCCACTTGCCAAATTTCCCAGCACAGCGCTGTCTTGTGGCGCTTTGATTAGATCTGTGATTACTCTGCACTTCCGCAGAATGTTTGTGTGTGTTCGCTGTATCGCGCCAGTTAAGATCCCGACTGCTCCGAGTCTTGAGTTAATGTCTCAGTCATTAACTAGTTTTACTTGTTGTTTCTTTTTTTTTTTTTGCAATCGCATCCGAACTAGTCGTTAACATCATGAGCTGAATGTTCTTTCTTTTTTTTAAACGTGACAAACTTTCCGTGATAGAGACTCAAAACACGATATAAAAAACACTAGTGAAGGTATATCTTTGACTGCTGTAAAGGGGTCTTCAAGCCAAAAGAAAGAAGCTTCAATGTGTTTGGAAAAATAACAATAAAAAAAATGAATTTAAAAATCTTAAGGTGTAACTTAATTTCACACTATAGATTTTTTTATTTTTTTATTTAAGGATCCTTGAAAAAAAGAACTTCTTTTTTTTTTTAAACATATTATATATTTATTTTTGGAACAGCATTTAAATAAATTGAATGCTAAAGATAAAGTTTAGTTTTTTCATGACGTCATAAAATAAAACCAAAATATTATAATATATTTTATATTAAATATATTTCATTTAGAAATATGATAAGATGCAAAAGTTTCTCTTTATATTCCCACCAAAAAAAGGAAATATAAGAGGAAAAAGTAATTCAATCAGTTAAATAATACAATTATTAACATTTCTGCGACCGCATAAACACAGCCAGAGGGCCGCATGTGGCCCCGGGGGCTTCCTTATATGGTCATTTCCTCAATTTAAAACTGGGACAGTTCGGCAAACTTTGGTTAAATAGATAAGCAAACATGTCTCAGACCAACTTTATTTATTGTGTAGCTTCTGAGCTTGCTAGATAGTTTGCTTCCTAACTTAAATATAGTCCAGTTCCAGGGGAGGTGTCTCTGTTTTTTCAATCAACTATCAATTTGTATAGTCTATAAATTAAGTTAGTTTGTCCCTTTCTGACCATTTACAACAAAATGATGGACTTTCTGTGTTTGTTCGTGTAGATTCTATTTCAATTTAGCTCAATTATATCATGTTTGTTCTGATTCCTTGTAATCTGCTTAGTTTTAAATCTTCAATTGGAAAAAGATCAATAGATTCTGTTGTACAATCCATTTATCCACGATAAGTGAACTTGTTACTCCTGCGGGTCTTTTTTTTAAAAACAATATTTGCATTATATTTGAGAGTTTAACGATCAACAATATCCATATGTTTACTTGCACATTCCCGAACAGTCTGTGCAAAACTATTAAAGAGGATTATTTGTTTTGAAAATAGATTTTCTTTTTCCAACAAACATTTTTCTATAATTATAGCCAAAACAAATCGGAGATGTGTTCCCTGCGTTCTTGGCCCGCAGCGGCGCATTCCAGCCGAGCGTCTGCAGTGTCAGACACACCTGAAGCATGTTATTACTGCATGGCCTGTCCTCCGGGGCCCGCAAACACGGGTTCACCGAGTTGACTGAGGAGCTAGTGAGCTCACTGGCTTTTTTACACCCTGTTCCCGCCGTGTTTTTGGATGCAGTGCAGGGCCCAATGTGTAAACAGAGTTTTGAATCCTCTCCAGGGCCGAGCTGCTCCTTTTTTTTTTTTTTTTTTTTTTTTTTTTCGGCCCCCACGTCCCGGTGTGGCCCCCTCGGAGCGGCAGCGGCAGCGTGTCCTGCCGTCTCCGCTGTCACTCGGCGTCAGATCCCATTACCTGCGGAGCGACACGACCGGCAGCTACTGACTGACTGACTGGCTAATAGCACATGCTACTCGTACGGAGGACAGTGAGGAGCTCCTGTCGCCATGACGACGACAAGGCTCCCCCGCCCCTCAAAAAAAGGTCTCTCAATATTGGCCACTGATTATTGATCAAAACACAGCAACTAAACTTAACAAAATTCCACCTCCTGTGATGAAAATGAACAGGTGAAAAACAATTTGCATGTAATTTAAATTGAATATTAATTTAATCTCTGTTTTGTCTGTATTTGCAAATGATCATCGTGACGGTCAGACTTAATGTCTCATTAAAACATTGATTTTTATAAGATTTTATATTCCTGTGTTTCTGTGGATTAGTGGTTTTAGATTGATAAAGATTGACAGACAAATGACTTAAAAAACTAATGAAGAAAGATTGAAAAAAAGATTCTACATTTATTTGTTTGCTACATATTCCATGAGTAGCTTATTTAGAGAGCATTAGCTTTTCTTGTTCGTAATAAGACATATAGTCGTTTAAATTTGTCTAGAAAGAGAGCGGGGAAAAACACATTATTTATTCATATTTGAAAACTTCTGATATGAAACCAAATGTTAAATAAAAAAAAAAAGAAAGATGCCAATCTTTGTATTTTAATATATTACTGAAATTACTCAACGTATAAATGTAAATATAATCATGAGTATCAATCAATTTGAGCATCTGACAGTTTAACATTTAGTTTTTTAAGCGTGTGACTGGAATTGAAACGTTATTAAATATATTCTATACGTTTGGTTTGTTTAGGTCCTGAAAAAAAGATATAGGTGTTTCAAAAAACTAAAATGATGGCAGTAAGATCAATAAATTGTTTGTTAAAATGATTGTGATAGTTATACCCTTTATCACCTTGAATTGATTTTACGCAACTTTTTAAGCATTTGAAATATTGTTAACAGCAAGTTGTTAAATTGGACACGGGGGGGGCTCACGTAAGGTTAGAAAGCAGCTTTTCGTTCAAGGGGAGTGATCCATTTTCGTCGAAAACCCTCACCTTTGATCATTCATTTCCTTTCTCTTACAGACAGGTAGTTCTTTATTCAGTAACAACTGATTTAACTATGAAATATTCCCACGATTCCATCTGCCAAATTTGAGAAAACTCCATTTGTCAGTGGCGGCGGGAAAACAAATCGGTGCGTTTAGACGTTAAACACTTGATCATGGTCTGCTCCTCTCGTGGCTGCGAAGCGAGCAGCCCTCGGGCGGAAGCGCAGACCAAATCGGGCTTTTGTTCCGCGGCGCATGGAGTTTCATCGGAGACACGAACCGAACACAAACACACAAAAGCCCGTGAAGACGCAAGAGTGCATGTGTGTGGGCCAAACCCCAGGCTCCTCCTCAGACTCAAGAGTCGCGCACACACACACACACACACACTCGACGACACCGCAAGCGCCTCTGAGCCGCGTCTCACCCACCCACACATGTACACAACCTGACCCGCCTCCCCCTCTCGCTCGCCTTCCTCCCCCCGATTCCTCTCCGCTCTTCCCACCCTCATTCATAAAATGGCCGCTTCACAACTCCAGCTGCTGGCATGGAATTTATGGATGAGAGGTCAGGGGCAGCAACGGGCCAATGAGAACTTGTTTGTTCTATCTCCCCCTCTCCTCCCTCCCTCCCCCTCTTTTTGCATCACTCCATTTTTGTCCGCCCGTTCCCATTGCTCGGATTTGTCCGCCTAATTCTTCCTTCCACATATGCCAGCCTTCCTCGTCGTCGTCGTCGCCCCCCCCCTCTCTCGCCCCCCCCTGGAAAACAAACCCGATACCAGCGTGGCCCGCGAGGGAAGTTATGCGTTTTTGGGAAGAACGAATGAGTGGGGGCAGGAGCGAGAGAGCGTGGTCGCTCCTCCTCTGAGGCCCGGCGAAAGGGGGGAGCGGGGACAATCTCAAGTTCCATCCCTTGGAACACACATCCGCCGCCGACTTTTTTTCACCACATCACACACACACCAGGCATTTTCAAAGCAACGTGCCATTATTGCCGAAGCCATTCCTGGCATCCTGCGCTCCTGAAATAGATAACACGGCATTGCAGTGGCGCAGGACTGGATTGAGGTGTGACAACAGTTTTTTTTTTTGTCGGCGAGCAGCTCATCCGACCGTCTCTCCTCAGACTTTCGGATCAATCAGACGGTTTACTGCGCACAGAGGTCCTGCTTTTTTTTCTTTTTTTTGGGGGGGCTGATGAAAAACAAAAGAGCGAGTCGTGCCAGAAACCGTTCAGACGACACGACGGGGGTGCGATGATCAGTGTCACCGCGTTGCATTTTTTTTGGAGCCGGGAGGAGGGCGGTGTTGAGTGCGATGCCGAGGTGAACGAGTGCAACGAAAACACCCGTCCCCGCCTTCAAACACACATCTGCAGCAGCAGCATCCTCTGCGACACGCTGAAGAGTTTAACTCGGGAGTGAGACGGGTCAAGATGGATGGCTGCGATTGGTGTTCGTCGGCTGTAACGCGACAATTATGATCTCTTAGAAAGCCTAAATATTTTGTGTTACAGATAAAAGATGTTTTTTTCAGCTGTAAAGACTGCAGCTCATCCATCAAGTTCACTTCAACTTCAGTATCACAACTTCTACTATATCTAAATATTTACGAAACCATTTAATATGAATTAAGAAATCCTAATTTGTGGCCACAATAGCTTCTATTATTTTTTGTCTCTTTTCTCTCTTACAATATACTTCTGTTTCGTCAGTAGTCTGGCTAGCTCGACTGGTACACGACACCACTCTGGATCTAAAGTACATTGGTTGGATCCTGACACTATGAATTAGTATTTCATTAGTATTTCATGGCCATCTTTTTCTTAAGCCTCACCATATTATTATCTTTGCATCACCAAGAATGATCGAAATAATTCTGAATTGATATTAATATTTTTATTTGTATACATTTTTGATTATTTTGAAGCGAAATGTTGCGTGACAATTGTTGATATTTCACTTATAAAGTTCTCATTAATGATCATAATTAATTTACTTTTAAAAATACCATGACATCAAGATTCCTAACTTGCTAACATAAATGTCAGTAGAGGTCAAGTCTTTTATGAGGTACATTTCCGGTCGCTTCAAGCTAATGTCAACATCCTATTCCATAACCCAGCTAACGAAAATAGCATTTTTACGCTGATTTTCAACAGATGTGTGACCTAAAAGTTACAAATCTGTTTAAAATCACCACGATGGTAAATTCAATTCCCTTTAGCAAAGGGCTGTTGACATTCCATCATCTCATCGGAATAAGAAACGGCTTTATCGGCAATAACGTAAAGAACAAAAAGGAGAGAGATTTCTTCAGACATTAGCCGAAGACGTACTCTTCGGAAATCTAACTTTGGATTCGATCTTTCGTCAACGAAATTATATTGTTTTGAATATTGAAGGTTAAACTGATAAATGTATTACACAACCGAATGATCAAACGGATGCGTGGGGGACTGAACTCACCCACCTTGTGCTGGAATGAGGGTTAATTTGGGAGGGTGTGGCGGGACAAGCGCATGTGCGAACACAAAATGGGCATGTGTTCCGTCGGTGTCACGAAGCGGAATAATACTGAGACGTCGGGATCCGACTTGACTCGAGTGATACGCGGACCGACTCGAGCCCACCGACCCACCGACCCACGTCTCGTCTTTCCGCTCTAAACTTTCCACAGGGCGGCGTGGACCTGCTTTCGGCGTTAAGCGTCCGTGCGTCAGTCACACCACAGCCCCTGGGATCTCAGGATCTCAGGCCCGAGTGACGGCAGGGAGGGAGGGTATGCGAAAACAAAAAAGTGGGAAGGGCAACGTCATCCGCCATATCTTGAGCTGGCACGGCCACGGGGAGCGAGTGAACGACTGAACTACCATCCAAGCCGGGGTTGCATAGTGTGGTCACGGCTGCCTTCTATTTATATGCGTTTCTCCTTCAGAGGAGGAAGCCGCTGCTATTGGATCCAGATGTGAGAGGACGGAGAGACAGCAGTCTGACAGACAGGTGGCAGCCTAGATCCAGACTTTGACGACACCAGCTTCGATATCGAGTTTTCGGTCGGAGAGGAATTCCTGAAAAAAAAACATGTCGCCATCTTTGCTAGCAGTCAATAGTCGGGTAGTTGTTAGGGGTGTGTATTGGAAGGAATATGGCGATACAATACATACAAAACAGGGTCAACCATTCAATATAATGCAGTAAATTGCATTACTGTAGGAGCAAAGATACATTTGTAATATGGTCCGAGTACTTGACTCTGGCTTTGCAGAATTTACCGACAAAGTCGTGATTCCTTTTATGAAACCAAAATATGTCCATACATCAGCTTTAAAAGCAACTGGAGTGGAATGTATCCTCTTGTCCTCAGTCGTTGCCAGCAGAGAATTCATTTTTCCTTTTAGCTGAGACGTAATGACTGTTGCTAACTAACGGCCAAATTGAAAAACACAAAAATGAACAAATACAACAATATTTGTTAATAGTAAATTGAAAAAAAATCGAATTATTTAATTTAATACACACTTGATTGAAATATAAACAATTAAATCAATATGATAAAATATGATTTGAAATTTTTAAAAATACATAAAAATACGTTGCTGTTGAATATTGAAACAGTTTCAAGGAAAACATTGCAATATTACCCCATGTTGATATTTGCTTAGAACCCTACACAATTTGGCGACTCCGTAGGAACAAGTGACGAAGTGACATGTCGGTAAAAAGCGCAGTCATGACAAGTTAAGGTCAGGGGCTCGTAACGGTCAACCCTAAATTAAATTGTTGCTCCTCAGAGAGACAACTATGATAATTGAACACATCCCTCCTTCTGCCGCCGCCGCCGCCCGGCCATCGCACTTGAATGACAATGAGCACTTGTGAGACGGGCCTAAATGTGTTGTGACCTCTGATGATGGATTGTCAGGAGACGCGTCCGCCAACGAGCCCATGAATGCACCAGAGAGGATCCGATGACACGTCATCCATTCCCAGACTCGGCTCCTCAGTGATAGGGAGATGAAGAAGAACCACAGCCTCGATCACTGTAAGTCAGAACGAAGGAGGGACTTGTCGTCTAGAACCCCTCGGTTTCTCTGCTTCTTCTATTTGAACCACTGTCAACATCCAGGCGGCTACAGTTGGACGATCAGAGCTGTGGACAGCCGTTTATCTACTTCTCCGCGTCTGTTTCCACCATGAATAAACCATAAAGGAGGAGAGTGCTCTGGCAATCCAAGGATTGTTTCCCAGCCACGTTGACGTCTCCCACCGCCAGCATTTTCAACATAATGTCAGCCCGCAAGTAGCTCTTACCTACGTCAACGCATTCACACCGACCGGGAGAACGTCGAGGGACAAGAGTGGCGTGATGGTGATGCCGCGGCTATTAGTGGTTTAGACTTGAAACGGATCATGAGATCAGATAAGAAGCGACTAAAAGTAGCAGCATTACACGGCGAGCTTCACTGTGAGGACTTTTGCCGATGGTCCTGTCAATCAAGTCATTGTTTTTGTTCGCGTTTTAAAAGTGTTCACGGAAAAAAAAGGGGATCCCTGAATGAAATAAAATGCTTAAAAGTGATTTCTGCTGAAAGATGTGAACGAGGACTGGTCCTAGCAGTGGGTGGTTGAATCCAAAATACGGAAAATCAAGTCAGCACGGGATCAATTCCAGCATGGTGGGAAGATCAATACTTTCTGTTCCTCTCAGCCGGAGAAGGAACATTCTACTGTGTTTTGCCGTTGTGAATACATGTATATTATTACATCGTAGATACTTAACTCTTGTAAAAGTTTAAATTTGCTCATCATGTGTCTTTGTGGGTTAATTTATTTTGTAGTAACATTTAAACTTTCGAGTACGAGCAAAATAATTCAAAGGTAAAAATACGTAAATATATCTAAATATTAAAAGGTATCTGTATCGCGAATACTGGCCCTGTGTTCACCACGTAACGTATCAATACCAAAGTGTGCAATATCATGAAGAAATTTAAAACGACACATTAATAATTATATGTGTTGTTATATATGTTGTTTTATCTTGAACTACTAATATATATTGCCAGTTTATTAAATTACTATTATAATAATTATATTATTTTGTTACTTTATATGTGCACTATATGTTTAATCTTATGTGATTATTGCTGTGTCTAATTGGAAAAAAACTATTTCCTCCTCCCTCCTGAGGGATCAATAAAGTTCAACCTAACCTAATGTTCATGTACTGTATGTCTAATATTATTTCCATTTATTTTCATACTGAGAACATGATGCTGTGGAAACTAACATGTACATCTACATTGAGATGTATAATTTGAATTTTCACCAAAATGGCGAGCCATTAAAAACATACTGTTAAAGAAGTCATTTTTATTCTATAGATTTTCATTTCAGATGAGACCGATACATTTACTTAGTACTCTAGTAATGATTTATTTACACTTTCCAGGCCCTAGTTACCACGACTCATCATCAAACCTTCACCACTCAAAGCTAAGATGTCACAAGAGCCTTCAAAAAAACCCTGCATTCATTAATTCCGAATTCAAACATCTACGTGGACTGGAAATCTTTTCCGTTCGGCCTCAGACGACAAAAACAGTCCAGAGCACATTCCGTTGATCCCTGCGTCGCCTCTGCCCCCTCCTGGTACCCGTCCCGTTGGCTCCACCCGCTCAGGCCACCCACCACCAGGGGAGCGGGATAACAGTCCGGCATTCCACAGGCCTACGTGCTACATGACACAACAGCACAGTCTCGGGGGCCCCTGCGATCACCCCGTCACACTCAATCACAACAAAACACCGAAGACACGGCGACGTGGAAATGGTTTCTAAATCCTCCGGAATTATTGGTGTCCTGGGCAGGTTACAGCCAGATCTCACGCCGAGGGGGGGGGGGGGGACGGACTACATCTGGCCTCTGACCCCCGATGTATGATAACGGTTTTCGACGTGGGACTGTTGACCGGCGACGAGTAAAAGAGGAACCTTAATGGGTTTAAGTCAAAGCCCAGACTGCCTACTGATGTCCTAAGCCTGTTTGACCAGCTGTCCGTCTGCCTGAAGACCGACTGGCGTGCTCACTTGCGGGAGGGAGACCCGAATGCACTCCAACCTCCAGTAACCCCTCCCCATCTGCCACACCAACCGCCAAAATCAAATCACAACAGCCACGGACACGTGCTCACGTCCTCACTCGTCAAAAAACCTCAGAGAGATCAGAACACGCACATGTGACGGACAGAAAAAAAAACATCCTGCATCACGACCCTGGATACATCCGATGAACGACAAAACAAAAGTGTCCCCTTCAGACGACGTTTTGGATCAGGTTGCCTCGGTCGGATGGAGTCTCATCAGTGGGCTCCGACCTGCTTCGCCCCCCCCCCCCGAACCTCCCCCGGCCTACATTTTCCTCTGGTGTTAACCAGATACCGCTGCAAGATGAATGACTGCATTAATTGTCTGTGATAGCTCGGGGATCTGCCAGCTGCACGGGAGGGAACAGTGTGTATACGGGGGTTTTTTTCGCCGGGAAAAGGGTCATTGTGTTCCACTGTGTCAGTGTGCCAGAAAGCACTTAAAAGTTGTCGGGTTTTGGATCCGGCGCGTCGAGCGACTTGTCCACCGTCTTCTCAAATTAAAAGCCATAATGCGACGAGGCAGCGGGCTCTTAACCCCACTTTGTTAGGTGGACGCACGACGCGTCTCCGCTCTCTTGTTTCGAAAACCACCGTTTCACTTCAGAACAGTGGCAGCTGTCAGAGAAGTACCGAGGAGAGCTTGCTTCTTTTTCTTTTTTTTCCTCGGTTCACTGGAGACACAACCAGTGCTTTCAGCCTCTTTCGAGGCAAGATGCGGAATCATTGTCTTCGTCGACATGACTTCTTAAGTGGTACGAGACACGTCCTTGTGTAAAAGGTCCTCACAAAAACCAAACCTTGGCGAGGTCATTGTGAGGGCAGTGGTGATGCTGAAGAGATCTGCTCTATTTATGAACGGCTCGGGTATCAGAGCATGGCTCTGTGACTTAACTTGCAGAATTTGTGATTGAAGCCAACATTGACTCCATTTTCAACAAAAATATGAAGCTAAGACCCAAAGAATCGGAGAAAATAAGAAGCCAGACTGAGAAATGTACACAAATAAACCCAGATTTTTTTTAACGCAAACTTAAGACCTTCAGGTGATTTTGTCCCAGACTTTTCTAGCAGTTGCATAGCAGGGTGTGATAGTTTGCCAGAGGCAATTCTGATACAGGAAATGACTCAACTGATGCGGATCGGAAGCATTTAAATGAGTTCCAAAGAAAAAAATCAGTATTTGAAATCAAACAGCAATACGTAGAGGGCGTTGCCGTTGTGAAGTCACACTTGTGCATATAGTGTGAAAGATCTCTACTACATGTGTCTGACCCAAGGCCAGGGGATAGAATCGGACATGCTATATAAATATAGCTGGCTAAATTTGTTTGCCGTCTTGTGTCTCAGTTTACAAGCAGGCGGGTAATTTGAATTTCTCAGCAGAAATGTCACATCCACATCTTCAATGCTTTATTTTTTCTGCCAGACAGTCGATTAAGAGATGAATTTCAACAACTTTCTTATTTTTCTATGGTAGTCTATAAGTATTGAGCTGTTTATTTCTACTTAATGGGTAGCTCGGTAGTATACCGGTACTATCAGAGTCCCCTGTATGTCCCATACAACTTGGATGTCTACCGGACTAAGGAAATCATTTGAGTGGCTTCTGGTGATGAACAACCCTCTCACCAATGGCTAGTATAACAACCCTGAATCATAGACCTCCAAGGCTTGAGTTGAGAATTTAAGGCCTGTCTACTTGATCAACGTTTTTCAGAAACTTCCATGGGAATTGACCTGGAAATGACTCCCATCCAGAGATTTCTAGCAGCGTGGATCATTATGGCACCCTTCACCAAAGGGTACTATTAATCCAGTCGTAGATTTAAAGAAGGGAAATGGTATTTTTTCCAAGGCATTATTCCCCACTTATCCTTAAGTCACAAGGAGCAAAGAAAAACGTTGGTTACTTCAAAGGCTTCCACAGTGTCAACACTTTCAGAAGTTTTTGAGATTTTCCTTTTTCTTCTTTTTTTTTTTACCATGGCTGCTTGCCCTCGCCCTGAAGGTGGACCTGAATCCGAGAATAATAATCCAATCCAGTGATGTAACTTCCTAACCTGGAGGCTCAGACATGTGTGGGAGTAGACATGGAAATACAGACAAACAGGCTGTTAACGCGACTGAGCTCGTGGCCGGGAATGCCGTAGTGGCGTGGCATCCAACGAACATGATCGTACAGTATATCTCTGGAGTTCAGGAAGAATGTAACGCACTGTGCCAAGAGTAACAGCAGCCCTACAGCTGGACTGCTCCCTCTTCTGCACTTAAAATTAAACTATCCACTCAAGTATCACTCCGGAGCTACAAACACAAGACTCCACGCTGGACTGGAACAAGTCCATGGAAATGTGACATGAGAGCTTGATAATAAAAACGGTTCAGATGGACAAATGATAGTCATGTAGATCAAGGGTCCCCAACCTTTTTTTTTGCACCGGGGACCAGTTTAATGTCTGCATTATTTTTTACAGACCGACCTTCAGATGTCAAATGACAAAAATAATGAACATTAAGTGAATTTAATTTTTAGTAGGATAAAGGCTTGTCTTTTTAGAAATATTGAACGAAGCTAGCATCTTGAATACCAAGCTTATATTACTTTTAAGAAAAATTAACAATTTAAAACACCTTCCAGACAGTGAAAATAATAACAAACATAAAAAAGAAAAAACTCTTTATCTAATTTCTGTAAATTTAAAACTTATACTTAAGCTAATCAAGCAAGCAGTGATCATCTCTAGATTTCTTTTCTACTTAAATCTAATATATACTTTGAAGCAACATATTGTATCTTTATTTAAAAATGCAATTTAGCAATATTAACTTTTTTTTTTTTACATCAAGACAGATTTAAGATTTAATAAACTCTATTCCGAAAAGGAATATAAAGGTCCATCACACAGCACATTTGATCATTTTCCACAAATTCCTGCTGCTGATTTAAACTCATAAAAGCAATACACAGTTATAAATACGGCGTCAACAAAAACAAATTATAAAAGAACCTACTTTGCTTTCGTCATTGTAAGAATAATCACAGGAATGTTCTAAAAAAAGAGAGTCTTAAAGGCTAAATGCTGCATTTTTCACAGGCTGAGCCGAGTGCAAGTGACGTTTCAGCAGGATCAGCTACACTTGTGCATTTTTTTGTATTAGCCCTCAGCTGAACTGTGGCGTTTCAGCAAAATAGACAAACTGATTGACAGCCACACTGTTGACACGGATTTAGTTAAGTTTGGCTTTAAGTTTCTAGGATCATGACATCAGCGACCGAACCCGTGGTTGACGATGTGGACGATGTCATCTTCACCTCGTAATCACGTGAAGAATAAATACGTTTCGGTGATGCGTGTTAATATTTATACGTCCTCGACTGATATCATTTTGTTTGGCTTGAAGCACTGTTGAAGCCACAATGCAAGTCGAGTCCAACAAGTATAAATTATACACAATTACTTTTAATTGCAATCAAAATTAAAGATGAAATATTTCTTCTATTCTCCAAGTAGCAGATTTTTCTGCGGTAAGGCAAAATCACAAACATTTCTTTTTACAACTGATCTAAATTAAATGCAACCCACCCACCCCCCCCGGGGAATCACTTTGCCATGTGCGTGGCACTAAATTACAAACAGCCTCTGTTGAAAACCCCAAACTCTGTGGATTCATCCATTTTTCCACTTGATAGTTCACTGGAGCAAAAAGTGACACAGAAGGAAAGAATCATGAGTCACCCGACACATGTTAGCTGCTATTGTTTATCCCGGTCCTGGGAATAAGTTCGCCATTGAAGCCCGGGTCGACACCAGCCCGAGCGGTAATGTATCGAAAAACCAGGGGGGTTTCGGGAGGATAAAGGTCAGGACCCCGAGTCCCCGTTTGGCGAGGTTACATAAAAGGTACCAGCGGTATTCTTTTGTAACGGTGAAAATGAACTGGACTGACAGCGAAAGACAGTAGTCTTTTATGTAATCCTTTTTTTTCCAGAGTGAGGCATTTTTTTTTTTTTTCATCCTTGGCAAGAGGGCCAGCGGTGCCCACAGGCTGAGAGGAGGTCTGAGGAAGGGACAACGTGGAGGGGAGGAGTGGTGGTGGTTCTGGGGGGGGGGGGGGGGGGGGGAGTCATCGCGGAGTTTTCCCCGAGATCTTTTCAATGAAGCGCAGACGCCGCTCGGCGACAGCGTTGGTCTGGAGATTATCAGACAAAGCCGGTGATGAGCAAACAATAAGCATTCTTCCATTTCTGCATGTGAGGGTCAGTCGGTGAAAAGAACAACCCCCCACATGCTGTGTCCCACAAAAGCATTTACGGCGCTGTCTGCCGCTTACACAAGTCTCCGCTTAAGCGTGTAACTGGCGTCGCGTATGACACGTTTGGACTTTTCAATCCCGTACGATGTTTCCCGTACGCAAGTATTCCCTGCTTTAAAATTCATAGCGTGAAAACATTTTCCCTCAAAGTAGTGTCGGGTATTAGTTGTACTGGACTTTTTGAATTAAATATTTATGAATTCTCTTCTACAACACAAACGGTCTTTTGATTAATGTGCTGCTCAAACTAAACACAGCAGCTTTAAGAACAACACAATTCTTCATGAGGTAATGATGACATCGCTAAGTGAATAATACCACAGCGGTGACACACCATATAAGACGGTCAAAAAAGCAGAGGCTTCGCGTTCCACATAACGTCTCCTTTGTCTTCCCCACGTTCCTTATTAGTCCTTACTGTCCGCACGTCCTTATCTCAGACTGAGGAATCCTCGCTATGTACGAACCTCATTCTTGAACTTAACCAACCCTGCACGTCTGATATTTAGTTATGCAACCATGAAATGTAGCCGTCAAGACAAACTGCAGACGTTTGGTGTGTAAATATGAGATATCAGAGATAGAAACGAGATGGTTCTACATCAATTCAAACAAATGAAGATGAATATATTTAAATAAAAGTTTAATTCAACGGATTACGTGACAAATAAAACTGAATCGCAATTAACAGAAGTGTATTTTAAGTCACAACTTGAAGGAAATGGATAAAGAGATGATGAAATGATCAGGAAAAGTAAAAAAATCTTTGATGGACGCGGATGGTCGACGCTCATAACGACTTCCCGAAGTTCAATAACCTCGTGTCAAAGGAAAAGACGGACGGGGGTTAAGTAGAGAGACATCGACGGCTTCCTGACACGAGTCCCGACGATGAAATTAATGGCAATCGGAACTTGATTCCGGGAACATCCGCAGAGCGATCGCAGGATGTAGCGTAATTAGCCTGGACACACACACACACACACACTGGTTCCACGGCACCGGTTCTGGAAGCATTTTAATGGGCTGGAAACTATTTGCTAAATGGTTGACACTTCCGACGAGAGACAATGGCGTTCATTGTGGAGGTTAGAGTGTGTTTCATCACTTTGCGCCGAAAAGCAAGAGGAGCCGGCGACAGACACGAGAGATGTTTCTTTAGGCTCGACAAACACTCGTGGAGGAGGAACACGCTTCGTGAACATGTGAGGTCCTCCCTGGTGGGACGTCATGGAAGAAACATGTTTAGAGAAGAAGATCCGTACCATCAGAATATGGAAAGGTTGAATTTAACATTTCAAATGTTGAAACTTTTTGTTTAAAAAAAAAAAAAAGATCTATATTGAATCTCTATGTTAAAAGGTTAACAAAAGTTTTAAAAAACAACAACTTTTGAACTTAGAAGTCTGAATTAAAAAACATTGTATTTAGATATAATTATTGGAATAAGAATTAGGTTTAAAAATAAAAAACTTGATTTGGAAAATATTAAAATGACTGAATTCAACTATTCAATACAAACAAATTCAACATTTTAATATTCGTGGTATTGTATTAAACTATTCAAATAAAATAACCTTTAAGATATAAATAATTAAGTAACTAACTAATGCAAGAAAATGCTTAATTTGAAAAGTTCAACCAATATTCTTTCTATATTCTGTTGGCACTGATGTACTTCCATAACTTTATCTACTAAATATCAATTGATACTTTTTTTTAATTATTTAAATCACGTTCTCCGTTGAGGGTGTAATGTACGCAAACCCTAGAAAGTAAGTTAAAATAAACTTTTGTTTAAGGAATTAAAAGGCCAACTACCTATAATATTCATTGTTCAATTAAAATAATGAAGAAAAAAGTAAAACCGTGAGAAATTGTTGTTTAAAAAAAGGGTCCATGGAGCGTTTCCTTGTTTTCACAATCAAAAACACACCGTCGACGGCTAATTGTCGATAAAGTGCTTCTTCTCGCCCTGAAGCTGCTCCTGATTAGCTGAAGAGTCGCCTTTAAAAACCAGGTCTGCTCGTAGATCAGAGCCGTCCTGTTATTCCTGGGGGTGACGGACATGTTTGATCTCGACTTCGTCTTGTATAAACGTCAGTGCGGATGTGACCTCGGAGCTCTGCGGGAAGAGGTGACACCCCCGAACGAAACCACCCGGCGTAGTGTTTTCTATGGTGATCCCGCTACCCCTCTTTCTCCAGTAGTCAGCCTCTCTGGCAGGACACGACGCGCCCAGCTCATACTCACTCCATAAATCAGGAGCTTCGTCTCCGTCACTGCACTTAAAAAGAGGCCGCTATGCTTCCTTTCTTTGCTGTGCCCCAAGAGGCCACTTCCTCCCACTGCACCGGAGCCAAGAGTTTAAACACATGCTTGTGTGTAGCCTTTTCTGACACCCGCAGGCACCAACTTACAGGCCCGATGGTGACTTGTCTGTCTCCATGGCGACGCCAAAGAGCATGTTGGGCACAGCATGTACTTACATGCCGGGAAAACTAACCACCCATATTTACATACTGTACTTTCCAGAGGCAAAAACACACGAGGAGAATGATTAACTTTGACCTGGTTTGGCTCCGGGCACAAAATATGACAATAAAACAAATATTTAATAATGAAAAACAAGCATCAAACAACAGCTTTTTGGTTCTTCCGGATCCACTACGAATTGTCAAAAGACACCTTAAGACTAAAAGTGTTAAAAGTTATTCACAATAGAAGAGGAAAAACATGCAATACACAACAATGCAATAAGTGATGGACTTTTTGAAATTGTTTCAATCCCCAATTTTGGGCTTTTACAAAAAGTAAGTAAGTCATTTATATTTATAGAGCGCTTTTCCAGACCAGGGTCACAAAGCGCTTAAACAATAAAAACAATACCGAATAAATGATATACTTAAAAGGTCAAGACAACACTGAGAACAACACAGGAGTCTCAGAAAATCAGCGAAGAAAGGCTGCACGAATAAAAATGTCTTGAGATGTTTCTTGAAGGAAGTAAGGTTTGGCATGTTGAATAAGATATTAAGATACTTTATGGAAATTGCAATAAAATATAAACTATTCAAACATGTGATCTTTGCAAGAGTCAACAAAGAATAACAAGAATTAACACGGCACAAGTAAGTTCAAGGGCGGCAGTAGTTTCTGACACACGGTCCCTCAAGAACCTGAACATGTATTTTTGTCAAATGTCATGAACTCTAGTCTCACTTTTCAAAAGAGCAAACGGCAGCTACTAGCATTAGCTTCGCTGCTTATACAACATATTTGACCAGCTTGTTTTAACTGAACCCCTTATAACCGTCTGTTACTAACCAACACTTGTAGGTGCTTTATTTGACTTAAAATGCCATTTATTGAACCCAGGAATGCTACTATAAGACAGTCCGGGCCACTATAAGTTTACGAGCACTTCCGTCTTCCTATACGGTACGTCGGCCCCCCCCCCACCCCCTCATCGCGCCGAGGGGCAGCTGGTTTGTTTTAATGACTCGGGAGGCCACCGGAGGCACACATGGCTAATAATACCAGGGATACACGGAGTAGGCCGCAGTCCAGCATATCTAATTGCTCCTGTGTGCGCCAGTCATTCCAATAGTGCCAATCCACTTACTCACAATTGGATGGAGCCAGTGAACGCTGGAGCGGCCAGAACATGAGGAGGAATCCTGCTTATGACATCAGCCCCCGGTTCACAATACCAGCCGTCCAAATGAACCTGATGCTCCGGCGTGAAGACGAGCGTTGCAGACGCACATGTTGCGAAATGAATGTACCACCCAGTCTAGTGTTTCTGCGTCTTACGTCTGGATCAGAGGAGGCGATTTATCTGGAATTCTTTCAACAAACTACTACTTTGTTACCAGACGTATATCATTCCAAAAGATCCATCTATGATCAGCTGATGTTGCCGTCTATTTTTAACAAACATGTTTTGATGTTATGATGTTGACGGCGGACCACCAGGAAAACACATCAACTGTAAATATCGCGTTACCCCTTTTTATAAACACGGGAGTAATGCGTCTGAGCTCATCTTGTATCCACATTCGGATTGGACGACGTGTGCAGAACGGGTGGTAAATAAGAATTAATTTATGAGGAGGACGTGCGGAAGTCCTGCTGTTTGGGGAGGGAATATTCCGGCCACTTTACATTTGTAATTGTCCCAAAATGATAAATAAACATGGATTCCTGCCATAGTTTGAAGATAAATATACAATTATGGACGCTGCAGAAAAAGAAAATAACGATGAATTGAATCAATATGGTGGCTTAGCTGTGTTAGCATTTCCCATTAGCCTTTAGCTTTGTCTTTAAGCCCATATTAGAGTAGAAACTGTGAAAGAAAAGACTAAGATCTAAGTACATTTACATTCAGATGGATGAGTAACTCTTTTCTAAACTCACAAAGTAGTGTGTATTCTTTCTGCCCTGTGCCTTCCTACTCATGCCTTAGTTTTCAGGTTGTTGTTTTTTGTTTTAAAATAAAAATAAAAAGCTTTTTTATTATTTAAAAATAAACCTGTAAACTGAGCAAAACACAAACTCTGTATGATTTAATTTCTTTTATCTGAAGGTTAAGGCAGTGAATGCAATACCAAATAGTTAAGGATATATCTGAAACCAGTGCCACATTTTTTTTAATGGAAACTGTTGGATTTCAACAGCTTAACAAATATTTTCAGTATAAAAACCTTGTAAAACCCCAAAATAATACTGAAAGAAAGTAACACAAAGTCCATCTCTGTAACAATCCAATCCAATAGTATTATATAGGAGCTCAATTATATGAATATATTTTTTTTTTGCGTTTGGTTTCCTATTCATTCTTAAAAGTTCCACACAAACTACAATTTTCACAAGTGACTTACACTCATGCTCTGATTAAATCTCACGGGAATAGAAGGCAACAATACCACGGCCACAGGGCACAGTTTGTCCAAGAATGGCTGCTATTGTGCACACATACATGCATATACATTGTGACCCATTTCTGCTCCTTCCCCTCCTTTTGCTACACAATAAAATAGAACAAACTGTTTGTGCTTCTGCACAAAGTTAGATTTTACAATCCAGTGGAACAAAACCTTTGTAAATCCCTTAAGTTGGAGTTAAAACTTAAGAAAAAACCCACCAGGGATCCGTCTGTAGAATACAGACGCATGAATGCTAACAGGGCTCTGGACTTAAAATTCCACTTGATTTTGTCATAGAAATACTGCGTGAACCATCCCTGGAATGTAAATATTTGAAAATAACAACTTGAAATGTTCCATATAAGGCAGCCGCAATCCTCCGAAGTACAATAACTCAAACAAATAACATTCCTTGGCTTAGTGAACAGGTTCTTCTCTGAAACTTTGTGCTTCTATACTGTAACTTACAAGCTCCAGCAGCCAGTAAAAAGAACATATTATGGTTTGGGGTAAGCGCAGATGAAAGAAAGGGGCTTTCCTAAAAAAAAGAAAGAAAATGACCGTCAGTGTCATTTACCCCACACATGGGAGGAGGGAGGGAGGGAGAAAGGGAAGGGTTGGAAGATAATACCATATATTATGCAGGGCGGAAGGTGGAATGCAAAAACAAGCTTTTTTACAAGCATGAACATGTCTGCTTTTGGAGGAAAAATGGGAAAGAAATTTGAAATAACAGACGGAATAATAACGTAAATGGGGGAGTGTTTTGATGGAAACCGTTGTATTGAAGTGGTAAACAAACTCGTGAAGGGAAGGATCTGTCAGCAGTCGCCTGGATGCAGCCGAGGAAAGGATACGGTGAATAAATGAGCTGGAGTAATAAAATATGAATGAGACGGGGCGGTGTTAGCATGCAGTCTGTGGAACAGTGTCTGTCATGTTTATCAACCACAGAGGGATGGATAGACTGAGACGGAGAGAGAGAGAGAGGGTGGAGGGCAGTTCCCGATAAACACTCAAGTGCAAACAAGTCTCTCAAGGATGGTCTCTGTAATTGAAACACTGACGTGGGAGTGGAAGACGGTGTTGGACGGAGGCGGGACACGACTGGAATGGGACGCAAACAGGCTGGGAAACAAGTGGAAGGGGACGGATGGAAAAATAGAGCCAGTTTATCTCCAATCGCCAACCAATCGGCAGTGGAGGAAACACACACTCCAGCGCACACACACACAACTTAACAACAACCTTGTTGTGGAGTAATCTACTGAATATACCTTCCATAAATCGGATAAAGCACATTTTAAGTTACCTTAAGATCCCAATTATGAAGGGAGAAAATATGACTTTTTTTTTAATTGTTTTTGAAGCATATTTGTTTATTCCAATAACTACATTATTTAAAAACATTTTAATTAAGCCCTGTCTGTTGCCGCTTTTATGGATTATGTTTATTAAAATAAAATAATTCGTAATAATTTGTATTTACACGTACACATAAATATGAACACCATTTCTTTCTGTTTTTGTGATGCAATTTAACTTCCGGTTTTTAATGGTTAGAGTCATTAAGTCTTTCGCAACTAAAGGAGCTGAGAGCACATGGTAACTGAGGACGAGAGGATACCGTCGACTCCTTTTAAAGCTGACGTTTGGACATGTTTTGATTTTTAAAACAAAGGAAGTCAGTTGTGACTTATTTAAGAGTCATGAGTCAACACCAGAGTCAAGTACTCGTGCAGTACTACAAATATATCTTTGTTCCTACAGTAACATAACTCAATATATTGTATCGTCTCACCAATACACTCCACTACTGTCTGACATTACATAACTTGGCCACAATTAAATTGAGAGTAAAAAAAACAACAAAAAAAACCCTCTTATCTAAAAGATTTTACTTTTTGTTCTCCGGGAACGTGGACAGTGACGACTCCATAAATCAACACAGAGTTACACAAAAAAAAAAAGCGTGACATGATTATCTTATCACCATAACTTTCCCCATCTGCCATCACTGACGGCCGATAATATCCGTCGCCCAGAGCCGGTACATTTAGCGAGGATGAACGAGGATGAACGAGGATGGCGGCGGCTCCCTGGCGACTCAGCCTTTCCCTCCCTTGAAGCCGATGAATCTGCAGCGAAAGCTCTGGAGACCTCTATATTTATCCGGCACAGTAACAAGCCTCTGTCTGACTGCTGCAGTACAGCTGCGGCGTTTCCTCGCCATGTGACCCCCCCCCCCCCACCCCACCTCCCCACACCCTCCGCCCTCTCCTCCGTCCCTCGTCGTACCCCCCACACTTCAAACTAGCGTGATGAGGGAAGCAAGGGTTGACCTCGCCGCTTGTCATCGCTCTCTGAGTCATCACGAAATTCGCCGTCACATCCTTGACTGTGAAGGAGAAATACTGGCGAGGTGCGGCTAATTGATGCGACGCCACCATTTTTTTTTTTTTTTCAAACGCCGGAGCCACATTTCATCCCGGGGCCACCCTGGCGTTCAGCAACTGGTGACTTCAGTGTTGGAGTGGAACCGTTCGGGCTTCAGGAGCTGCCAAAAAGGACGGTGCCAAGCGGGGCCGGAGGAGCCCGGAGCCACCTGTGCTCATTAGCCGGCGTGCTGACAACTGCACGGGGCCCCGGGGATCCTTCCAGAACAAGCTCCAGGAGAAAAAAAAAAAAAGAGGAAGGGGAGGCAGCAGACGGGGGGGGTCGGGGTCACCGCTCTCATTGACGGAGAGCAGACGGATGGTGTCGGACAAATCCACAATTTATGGATGTTGACGCAGGAGCGATCCGGGTTACCATCTTTTTACATAATACTACTGTACGTCTTACTAGGATCTGAGCATGACTCAGCATAAATGTGGCTTTTAACAACACACCACAGATTATTGTAGATACTTGGAGGCTAAAATATCCTACTGTAGAAGACATTTTATTATATTCTGACACTATTATTTAGGGACCAAATTAGTACGATCTTAAAAACATTTTGCTATGTTTTGTCAGTATTATTTAGGGGCTACATTATCCTATTTTAAAATACATTTTATTATATTCTGACAGTATCATTTTGGGCCAAAAAGATCCCATTCTAAAAAATGTTTTGTCGTGTTCTCTCAGTATTATATAGGGGCTAAATTATTACATTGTATAATACATTTTGTTCTGTCAGTACTATTTGGAAGCTAAATGGTGTGCATAAGCATTCATCCGAGGCTTTGCCGAAGAGTGATGGGTTGTGAAAATTCTATTTTTTTGTTTCCAACAATTATAAATACATGTTTGGATTTTAAATTATCCATTCGGCGAAATGAAAACTAAAAACACCTAAAACAAAAGCACCAAAATATGCATTACTTTTTTGGTCACAACCATAGGAACTGGTTGCATTATTATCAACCTAAGATACTTTGAACTTTGTTATTATCACTTCCATACCTACTCCAGAACACAATGAAGTCATGAAGAAGTAGTTCGGAGGATGTCGTTCTTAAACCTCAGTGTGTGGTTCTCATCAACTTCTTCCTGTACCTTGTGAAACTTCCTTTGTAATTTAATGACACCCTTTCATCTCGCCATTGTGCTCGTGGTCAGAGAAAAAGCAGACGGCAAACACTGCTGGCACGCCGAGGCCTGCTTGATATCTGTTTTATAGACACACACACACACACACACACACACACCCATTACTGTCGTGACTCATCCGGAGTCACTGCAGGATACAAGTAAACTCATTCAGTTGACTCTCAATGACTCCTGCAAAGTTCATTGGTGCAGCGTCGTCATTCAAACGTCGTGTGTACCTGCCGGTCTCTTTTCGGCGCACAAAACAACACAAAAATTAAAAGCGGTACACTCTGGCGTGCCCTTGGGAAGTGGATCTGCTTTCAAACAAACACACACATTCCTGCCATGTGTGGACGGGAAGGTAGGATTAGATCCCCCTCCTCGCCCTCTTACCACACACATTACTAAGGAGGAAAATAGAGGAGCAGTGTTTCCGTGACCTCACTGAACCGGACTAACTCTGCTGGCAAACACAGATACACTCCCGTCTCCGCCGTACGCTAGCAAACATCCTCACCTCCGCAGGAGAGTTTCGTCGCTTTTTTTTTTTTTTTTAACGCTGGACTTGACCCGAGCGCCCCGAGCAAATCTGAGGCAGGCAAGAGTATCCAGACGATATGTTTTGATGAATATCTTTAACCTTAAATGTTTCTTTTTCGGGAGGATTAAAAAAAAACTATCATAATGTTTATGTCTACCTGGATTTAAAGTCATAGATCACCGAAATTTCAGAATCATTTTTTACTCACTCACATATCGACTAAGGATTGGGATAATTTTGAGAGTTATCTGAACCCGAGTTATAGTAAAAAATGCATGTTTATTTTAATGTAGCTGTAGCACAGTTTTCTTCTGTATCTTCTGCCAAAAAGACACAGTTAAAACATCCAACTACCTCCCAACTGGTTCTTAATCCATCTTGTATTGAAGCCTCAATGAGAGGAATTGTCCCGGAAGTACCCCGGGTAAACATCGCAGGCGCTTCCAGTTTAAACAATAGACTGTGTGCGCCACAAACAAACTTAAAATATGGACTACCATGACAACTACTTTTAAGAACTATTCCTCTCATCGGTGCTTCAATACAAGATGGACATGACACACAAGCGCCACTGAAGTATTTGGATGTTTTTAAGTGTGTCTTTTTGAACCAAGATGAGCGAGCTCCAGTCTTTACATTAAAATGTATGTACATTTTTGCCTTTAACTGTAAAAAGAAACAGATTACTCTGGAAATAATCCCGACCCTTAGTCGACAAGGTGAGTAGAAACTGAGTGAAGTTTAAATTGAGGGTGATTTACCACTTTAAACATGTTTCCTCCCAGAAAATACTCCTCAAAAAGCAACAAGATGTTTATTAAGATATTCCCGGTATTAGCTGCCGTGTGAAAATAATAGAGCTAGTAAGGGAGGATAACGTTTGAGTAATCGTCGGAAGGCTGGAACACAAGTCCAGACAGATCGCCGCTTGTGTTTCGTGTTTTTTTCCGATCCCAACTGTAATGATGACAAAGTGCACTGTAATGACGACAGTGATGGAGGTCGTCCTCGTCCTTCCTGCCATGAAGAAGCAGGAGCCCCGCCACGGTGCCGGGAGGCCCCCGCGGCCCCGGCGAGAGGAAGTCGTAGTAGTATTCATGCAGATTTATGAATGAGTGGAAAGAGCAGAAGATGAGTCACGGCTTCCGTGAAACGCAACCAGAAGGCAGCAGGCGGCCTATCACCAGAGGCGCTGGGTGGCTTAAATAGGCATAAAGTTGGCCCGGGAACACTCTGGCGCACATTTAAAAGACGCACACACATTCACACTGGTGGACCGGGCTAGAAAAGGAAGCTGTGAATGAGGGACACCTGGTAAACTAAAATAGGAATGGTGTGGAAGATCATTAGCAGATATAGATATAAAAGCAAATTAAAAAGAGAAGGCGATGAGCAGACCAACAAAGCATATATATAATGGGAAGAAAATACAAGTTTTTTTAGTAACCTTCATTTCCTTTTTAAATTAAAATGGTTATTTATTTAGATCATTAATAAATACATTATTTTAGCAGTTATGGTCACATATGTAGGGAAAACAACATTAATAATGAGCCTTTTATTTAGACTATGTTGTTGACATTAACTAGCAGCTAAATAAAATGTCGATCCATACAAGTTGTCACCCAAATCAACAATAAAAAAAGTAATACCTTAAATGTTTTGAAAATGTAAAGGTGCACAAATATCCAGGTCAAGACGTCCTGTATTACAGTATTCATCAAGCGCGATGACATGATAGCCCTGAAGACGGGACAAAGTCAACAACGTGTCATTTGAGGCAAGTAAAACACCCAACAACCTGCTGTTTTTGGGAGGAATTCAGAACAAATTAGCTTTAAAAAATCCATACTGAGCAATTTACCTGCCACTGCTACGAGTCTTTTGAGTTGCCAAATGAAACAAATTAAATCAATGGAGCATAAAACCTATTTGTAACTATGTTTTCCCCCCAAAACGGTGAAGTTAGACGACCTGCGCTGTGAGGTATGGCCTGTACAGTTTTCAACTTGTTACCGTTGGCTGCGAACATTTCTCGAGAGTGACATTTATGAATGTGACCTAGATGGGAGAAAGTGTGGTAAAGGCCGGAGAAAATGGGAGCGAGGGAAGCATGAGTGAGTCACCGACACATACGTCGGAACGCACACAAATCCTGAGTCACTTGTGATGATTAAAATGTAAAAAAAATGTACACAAAAATATTGAAATATAAATTCTATTATGAAGTCTGAATTCAAAGACGACAAATGGAAAAATTGTGAAGTTTTCAATACAATTATTTGGAAATGAGAGAACAATTAAAATTAAATACAGTAATATTCACAAATATTTAATATGCCAATAAAGGTACCTGATTCAGTTCAGTATATCAACATATATTCATGTATTTAACTTAGGTATTTAAATCCATAAATTATACTGTATATATCACAGATGGTTTTCATAGTTAAAGACAAAAAAACGAATTGTTAATTGAGCATTTTGTTTGTTAGCTAATGGTACGGAGTAAGCATATTATAAGCACTTTTTAAAGCAAAATAGATCATTATTCTAATATTAATAGGTTCAGTGATGTTTTTTTAAAACGTGACCAATAAACTTAAAGTTAACTTGGTGTTAAAGTTAAAATAAAATGATTAAATAAACATTTCGCATCTATGTTTGCCATTCATAACCACTCTAAAAAACTTTTCTGGTTCATTTTTGTTCAAATATTTAATGAATTTATATACATTTTCTGTTAATTTAAGTTTCACATTTTTTCCCCCAATTAAACTTATTCATAAACTCGTAAGAGAAACTACGCAAACGGCAACATTTACCGGAGCACATGAATACATCATGAGACATAGAGTACGGTTAACATTTTATCAAGCTGGATCAGATTAAATGGATACTCGATCCTGATATTTGTCAACACGACGGTAAAGCAGTCTCGTGAGTCACAACTAAAAAAAAACAAAGGAGGCAGCTGTAAAGGGAGCTGCGATGTCTGCTCACAAACATGATGCTCGCAAGGTCACCGCCGGCTGAAGAGGCCGACTGTTTCACACATGTTGAAAAACATCCGTCTGGAGTTACCTTCAAGGTCTAGGCTGAACAGAGATCATCTGTACAAATGTGTGCTCGGGTACAAAGAAAGCCCGGGCTCTGTTCTCACTAGACCTGGTCCAAGACAAAGGTGAAGGGGTTGATTCCGTCTAGTGAATGATCCCGATCAACACATTACTCTAGCTGTGTAAACCTGTTTTTATACAAGTAATACTTTAGCAAAGTCGTGGGGAAGCACAATCAAAACAGACACGGCAGATTCTTTCTTTTAAAAAAAACACTGAGCCGTCTCCGCATACATCTGTGCGTTCCCCCTCTTTATCCCCTCAGCACCGCGATGACTAAACCAACAGGAATTTTGACCTTATATACTTAAAGGGGCGGTCACATTCCATCCATCTTGAGACTGCATTCCTTGCACCTTAGGTATCAATAAATCTGGTTCTGAGCTGAAATAAATCCAGCACAAGATTCAATGAGCGTGACCTCTCCGCAACTAATCCCCACATCTACAAGTCGGAGCTATGAAGGCTTTGACAAAAAAAAGTAAAGCGCATTAGTAACCCGTTTGACTCATTATTTTCCTTGTGTCCATATTGGCCATTAAGGACATTTGCACAAAGTGGGGTAAAACAAACTGATATTCCCATTGAAAAGGATTTCCGTGATATTTGGTCACACTAGAGAGGAGGTTATGCTCTCAGACTGAAGCTTAGCTACACAGCAAATAAAAAAGTATGTTAACAATCTGTTTGTTGAACACATCGTTATTAAACAAACTGGAACATCGCGATCTTTACACAAAACAAATGTATTAATTGTCCATTAAACAGTAGCCATTTAGAAAACAATAATCGTCTGTTTTCTTTCTTGTGTCCATTTGTGTTACATTTATTTCTTGTAAATCTTCTTGGAATGCAGCAACTTCAAAATAAACTGTAAACTGTAACATTTATTTGAGAAAGTAATAGATTAATAAAACAAGTCTATTCAAAAAAAACATAAATCTTTGAACACTGTCATAATCTTTAATTTGTTATCTTAAAAAGTAGCTCCAGCTTAAGGCAATTATGGTCAATTAGAAGTTCTTAAAATTGGGCAGAAAGATAATTTGGTTTCAATTTATTAAAATAGACATCGACCTTGTGACTGACTCTAAATTAACAATTATGACTATCATTAGTTCTTTAACCGCCACTCATGGAAAATTGACTGGGAAAATGCTCATAATTAATTCGTACAGTTCAAAAGTTAAATTTTCTACATTTTTTGGCAGCACGTGAATACGCTTGTATTTGGAAAGGTTGAAAAAAGTATTTTAAGGTGGTACTTTGGAAGGTTTGCTACTATAAATGAAAACGAGGATGGTAGTTAACTCGACACTCAAGTTGTGGCAGTAATTGGAATTGAACTAGAATTAAAAAGTGTGTCTGATTCTTTGCCAATTACTTTTTTAGTACAACCAATAGACAGTTCAATACTTTAACAGAAAAGTATCATTAAACAACACCATACGACAAGCGGGCTGTGAACCTCGGTACACGACCAATTTTCCTAATTGATGTCAATGTTTACACACTAGGGTCGAAAGACAAGATTTCATGTGTGATGCCTTCAAGGTCGGAGACAAAACGCCAGTCAGCCCGGCGCTGAGGGTATCGCATGTAAATACGGCGTCACATAAACCGGACACGTGAGCTAAAAGGAATTTGCAAGTGTGTGCCTCGCCGTGGAGCTTTGAAGACTAACCTGGACCAGACCGGGGCTGGACCCAGCAGCGTGCCTTCCCGCTCGCGAGTATAATTGTAAAAGCCTCTTGTCTATCTGGCCTTGGCTCCCCTCCAGGGGTAGAAGCCAGAAACAAACACAGGACCTGAGGAGACTATTTGAAGCCGGCCAGACACTTTTTTTTTTTTTTTTTAGTCACGAGATCCCCCGAAAACTGAAAGCGAACCGCGTGTAATGTCAGTGGATCCAGGGCCTCTGCGAACAAGCCAGTTGGCCTCCGCATGCGGTGATGAGAGGGAGCCTCCGCCGAGTAAACACTGGAGAGATATCTGATGTTAACAGCCCCTGATAAGCACTGCGGGGGAAAAAAAAAAGAAAAAAGAGTGAAGTGAAAATGGAGAGAGGAAACACCAGCGCAACGACTGACAAGGACAATCAAGAGTCGGGGGGGTGGAGGGAACGGCTTCGGGGACGGACGGAAAAGCGAGTCGAGGTGGAGGGTTTGGGAAAAGACGGAAAACAAGAGAGGGGGTTACTGTGCTTTTACTCAGAGCTCACCATTGAGCCTGTACTTGACATTTGTCTGACATTTCCACTCGCCGCCCCTCCTCCTCCTCCGTCAGGGCCTCTCCTCGCATCACTGCCTACTACTAAAAAAGCACCCCGGACCCTCCAATCTGCTCGTCGTGGGCCACTCCCACTCGCAACCTGACTTTCCGTGTCCGACCGTCTCCCCCCTCGCCCCCCCCAGAGAGGAGCCACTCTCATAAACCCCCGGACTGTTGTGGGAAACTGTATCTGGTAAGTGGACAAACATGTGGAAAGAGGTCTTTTGTTGCTGCCCTGCGAGGAGCGAGGAGGCCCACAGGCTAGAGCTGTGTGCTCGGCAGACAGCGCTCCCTCCTCATGTCGTGTAATTAAAGAGGAGACTGTGCCGTATTGACGAGAAAACCACTGCATGCCCTTGAAGGAACATCTGTACCAGAGAAAAACAAGGCAATTATGCCGAGAGGTGGAGGGAGGAGACGAGAATCTTAAGCAGGGAAGAGAGCCGCGTCTTGTCTTCGGGAACCAGAAATGGCTGGAAATTCCTGGGAAACCTGGAAGACGATCCAGGAAATTGTGGAAATCACAATTTTTCTTTAGGAAAGGATAACCAATTCAGATCCACCGAAATGTGACACAGCAACGGTTACAAAAATGAAGAGGTCAGAATGGAGATACCAATGACTTTTGGGAAGAACTTAATATCAAAAACGTTGTTATCATTTTATTATTACTATCTGGCCTTGGCTGGTGGTGGAACTTTTCCCAGCAGGTGTCTGTACATTCCCTCTGTGCTGAACTGTAACAAATAGTTTACTACATTGCAGAGAAGGTACTGATATTCACAAATATTTCCAACAATGTCTGAGCATGACTCCAACTACTTAAATAAGATGCTCAAAACAGGCTCATTTATGAAGATATGCTTGTGCCTACGAAACTGGATTAGCATCATGCTAAAGACAAAAGAGACAGAGAAATTCTTAAAACTAAATCATCTTCTATCTACTAATACTAACAACTAATACTTCCACCTTCAAGTTCATAAAGTTATATTTAAAACATAAGCATGTTCCTGAACTACCTGGTAAAAAGAACTAGCATTATGCTAGTAGGTAAAATGTTAAAACATTCAAACAAACAAACATTCAACTTTTATATTATTCTCTTTATTGATTTCATGGGTAGTAACTTGTTGTTGTACTTGGAAGTACCAGCAAGGAGGGCATTATCTACAAAGTCGTGTGGTAGATGTGTATAATATACTATCAATATTAGCAGAAGAATACAGTAAAAGAACGAGAGGTTATCAAGAAGCTGTTAGTAATCCCTTTGATGACACTTCCTGAGTAGCAAAGCCTTATTGCTGTCTTTATTTAGATTAAAAGACCATAATAGATCATAGACAATATTGTTTTTGCATTGACTAGCTATTGTTTACAGTAGGCGTCACTACAACAGAGAGCCTAGCTAAAACTTGCTATTGTGGTGCTAGCATGCAAATATGTAAAGATAGCAACATCCATTAAAACTCTCATTATTTCCAATTTATTTGTAAAAAAAAAAAAATAAGATTGTGTGCAGCTACTAATAATATATTAACATGACACAATCTGGTTTGAAGCTTAGCATCAATATTAGCAGAAGGCTACGATAATCTAGACGTGTAGAAACAACTTTGGCAAAACACCAGAGTCGTCCTTAACCTGCTTATCCGTATTCAATGCACCCATTCTCCCCCTAATGGCCAACAATAGCAACTAAATTGAAATCAAAAGCTACTCGAGTAAACCCTCTGCTTAAACTGGATTAATGGCGTTCTAAATACAAGCGAGGTAAACAGAGTTGTTTCTATGGAGTCAGAGGGAAGACATGTTGTCTCGCACGGACCATGAAGACACTCCATTTCTGGTTATTCGCCGCCTTTTGTCGGACGACTTCAAGGCCTCGGTGGAGAGCGTTTGCCATGACCTCCGCCTCGGGGAAGTCAACTGGTTCAAACAATTACCCGGCTCTGGGTCTGAAGCCTGACGTGAGAGCAGGCTTCACTGTATAATGCTACATAAGTATCCCCCGTGGGAGCAACAGATGTGACTGCGGAGGTCACGTCAACACTGCAGCTGACTCCAGGTTCCAAAACCAAACATTGTTTTTTTGAACACGCAGGGACCTCTGGAATCAATACGAGGCAAACAAACAGCGAAAAAAAACAGATGATCTTATGAGATAGTTTGTGTTCCCCGACTTGATTTCCATCATTTGTTCCGAGGGGTCTCTGGGCTGGAGGAACAGTGGCGTCTCCTGACCATGGGAGCGGTAAACAGGTTTTCAATAGACGAGGCTTACGGGAGGATTTTCCCATCATTATTTCACGCACTCGTGAGAGAACAGCGCGCACACTAAAACAATAACAGTATCATTCTCGGAGGGAACTGGATGTCCAGCGTGGAACTTTTTTTTTTTTGGTCGACTATCACGACATGTTTGTGAGCAGACAATGGATTCTGGAAAACATGGTTGCTGTGATAACGGTCAATTAAAATTCCTCTCGGCGAGTCACTCATCACACTTCATTAAAAATTAAAGGAATAAGAGAGACTGTTTAACATCCTGTTCCTTGGAGTAATCTATATAAAAAGGTTCTTCCAGGCCGTGGTCATTAAATTCCTATTTTGGCTCCATGTTGTTTTTTTAATAGATTTTATAGTGTTAGATTTTCTAAATGTATACTACAATATATAAATACATTTAATAATATATTTTGTATTATATATGGACCATAGTTTTAACAGTGTTATTAATTTTGTTTTATTCAGTTTTCCTTTTTAAAAAAAAATTAAATCCAGCATTAAACGAGTGTCATAAATAATTAAATATCTTCCGTTTTTCTATTTGTTTAACCCATATTTCAAATTCAACAGTTTAGTTTAAGGGTGATACTTAATATTTGAATGAGACCTTATTAATTAAATAATCCATCTGGGCTATTTGCTATACTGCATGAAAAGGTACTTTTAATACTCCTGTTTGAGGTTTTGCATCATAAGTATTACATTAAAATATTAGTCATTTCTTTTTTTACAATTTGAGAACATGTCAAATAAAATGATAGAATACATTTGGCAACCATCAGAAAAAAAGAAAACTGTGAGTCTAAATGGCTGCGACTATATGACCCTGATGTGAACTGTTTTTCCAGAGACATGACCCCTGCACTGGGCCAGAGTCAAACCGAGATGACCCTCCCCCAGATTCTTCAATATACGCCTTTTCATAAATTGTGAAAAGTCCCTAAGGCAAATATTTAACCGAAATGGTCCAGACAGGTAGACTAGCTCGTTTCTTGGCAGAGATTCGTCGACCTCAACTGAGTACGTCTTTCTAATACCCGGGGCTCTATATTGCAGCCATCCCTCACTCCATAAATAGCCCGATCTAAAGACCGGGTCCCTATAATGAACAGAAAGGAGATGTTTGCACTGGCCCGTGGACAATCCTGCGACCTGATGGAAACGACGGATAAACACTGCAAAGATTCATGGGATTTGTTTCGCCGGTGGACAATTTGGGAATGTTTGTGAGAATGGAAACCCACCTACGTGGATCAAAGGCACATCTGTACTCGGTGTACCCGCACAAGTCTACACTTAAATCGACTGGACGAGAGCCACCTTACCTTTCTGACACTGGTTGGACGTCCAGCAGCGGTACTCCTGTTTGTTATTGAACATGGGCTGCTTGCAAAAAGGGTCCTTCTGCATGATGCCAGGGCAGACGTTGGCACACTCCTTGGCCTTTTTATTTCCACTTATTATGTTGTTGGACTCGGCGTCCATGATGAGCGACCAGTCCACCGAGTCCAGGTAGCAGAGCTCCGGGTTCTTCTCGATCCGGAGCGCCCCGCGCGTGATGTTCCTCAGGTTGTACAGGCCGATGTCCTTCAGGCTGGTCATCTCGTAGATCACCAGCGCGTAGTTGTAGAAGAGGTTGCGTCCTCGGATCACCCTCAGGTTTGGGAAGAGAACGCTGAGGCTGTCCAGGCCCGCGACCCGGAACAGCAGCAGGTAGTCGGTGATGACGGTCAGTTTGGGGAAGCTGAGGGAGCGGAAGACTTCCTGGTGCAAGTGGTTGGTCTTGATGAGCAGGATCTGAAGGAAGCCCTCCACCACCGTGCAGTTCTCCAGACGCTTGAACTCACTGATGTCATTCCGGATGTCGATGCTGGGGCCACAGACTGTGGAGACAAACGAGAAGTTGTTTTAAAAAGCTACATAATAGCATTTAACCATCACAGTGTTCATCGTAGTGTGTTTAAAACACCCCAAGATCTGTTAAACACGGACATTAAAACACAAATAAAGCTTGCAACACAATTCTCTCAATAAACCTTTAGCTGACATATGTATCATTTTGGGTTGGTTAGTTGAATAGAGAACAACAAACCAACCTTATATATATATAATTAGCACATCAAATTTGTTGTGCACAATTCCTGATGGAAAATATCCCTTTGAATTACATAATTTAACAGTATACTCATGTGATTCTGGATAAAGACAGAAAAGATGTTCGTACCCTGCAGTGGTATTGAAACACAACCGGAAAAACTGGGAGTGCCACTGACTTATAAAAGGTGTCAGACAGAAGGTTCCGCTCCAGGAGAAGTAGGAAGTGATCGTAACTCAAACAAAATAAAAAAGGTACCAAATATTCAGGAATAATAAGTACATAATTGAAATATAAATAAAGATGACTTTTAAGAAATGGCAACTTGTCGTTTTGTGTCAAATCTTTATTTCAAGTAAGACTGAATTCAATTAAAAAATAAAAGCTCTGTTCATTTAACCCTTTGTTGACCGCGCCGCCGACACAATTTGAAATACACATTTCTTTATTAAAGGTTTATTTGACCTAGAAAAGTTCAAACCCGTCCGAAAGAATAAAACTGGAGCTCAGTGCTCATAAAGCCGTCATTACAGTCTTTACATTTATCTGGACAAGCATCAGGAGTTACAATAACTGGTGCAATAAAAACATATTCTGAAAACGGAAAAGAGGCTGAAATGGTGCAGTTTTATTGGCCCCATCCCAGTTAGTCAACATAACATAGACTACTTTGTCGAGGTGTAGCTAGCCAATAGACATTTGTCTAGCTGATCTAAATTATTTAATAACCATTATTACATTGAATATAAACCATGGACTGATGACAAAGATAAGAGGATTCACTTCTTGTCGTTTTTGGACATTACGGAATCATAACTTGAGTAAGAAAAATAAGAACTTAATGTTTTTACAAGTGTAACAAGCGATGTTTTTGTAAAGATGTTGACATAAATATTAAGCTTAATACTTTCAATCATATATTAAATATATGTTTATTTGTATAGAGTACATGTCGGAGCACTAGATGTAATATAAAATGAGGACAAGGTGTCTTTATGTCAAGTCTTCTTGCAAAAACACTGCAGTTTCTCAGCAAGATATTTTTCAGTGGCCTCAGATAACCTGCGTCCATGACTCCACGTGCTCGTACGAAAAGTGCCTGAAACCACAGCCTTCCTGAGGGACAGCCCATCGGGCCAGGCGAGGTTTAAACATAAACAGTATTTATTATTGATGAGGATCGACCGAGCGATAATTCCAGCGATCGGTTGAGACGCACGAAGATCAATATCAGCCGATAGTCTCGTCGTGTGCACGAGAGACGTTATTTAAACGGACCCGACCTACATCGACAGTTTTAAAAGCAACCTAAGGATGAATAGGCGAGTCATTGTCTGACTCAGTAAGACGGTTTACTTAACAATGACTCAGAAGTGCTACTCTGAGCTTCGAAGCTGCCTTCAGGCAACTAAAAATCTACTGTAAATGACAATAACAAGCCAGTTATATTCTTTTTTTTAACGTGTTGCTGTAGTTGTTATTTGATCCAAGATTAAGCAGAAATAAAAGAAGGCATACAAGAGAAGGAGTGGAAACTTTGACTGTGTTTTTTCAACTCAATTTAGGTCTTAAATGCGAACATGCATTTTTCATAGTTAGTAAACACGTGTTTAATAAGATGTTAATAACAGGGTTGTCAAACTTAATCACACAAGGGACCAATATTTCAACGGTCGTCAAAGCCAGAGGCAGAATTGAATCAACATTTATAAAGAGTCTACGACTGGTCATGTTTTATAGAAAAACATCAGACTGTACACAATACAATATCCTTTTTCTTACATTAAAAGAAATGTAAATAATCTTAAGAGTTTTTTTTCCCTTAAAGGACAATCTCATCATGGTTTTTCTTTTCATTTGCTTGTTAGAAAATATTTTGTAAAAAGAGTCACGTAGACCAAACATGGATGCATGACTGGTTCACCTTAAAAGTAGAAAAACTAGAAAATAATTTGAATCAACTATATTGACTTTTCGTGGGTTGAGTTACACAGCAGCCTTCTTTTTGCCCCTGGTAGAGTTTTCCACATCATTGTTTAATAAAGTACCCAATTTTATTATTATGTTATTTATAAAACTTTTGTCATTTTAAGCAAATGTCAATGGATTACAGAATGCTAACAGTAGCTAGTAAAATCCGTTATTGAAAAACTTGTGTAACACTATTATAAAATACATTTAAATACCTCTTCATTGTCATTTTGAGGATTTAGTTACACAGCCACCAGACACAAATGAAATACATTTAATCTCGTTTTACTGATATTAAAACCCGAATTACTAAAATGAAAGAGTTATTATGCGATAATAAAGTTTACTTACTTTATCAGTAAATGATGCATTTCTTACAATAAATTTCAAAAATTAAAGAGCTACACTTGAAACATGCTATTCTTTTGTGTAGAAACATGTATAAACTGTGAATGTTATTCATTCTTTTGTATATTAAAGCAATTGTTCATAGCTCCTAAGCCTTGGAACGATCTTCCTCTCTCTTTGTGCTTGATGGATCTACGGACTCTTTCAAGAAACAATCTTAAAGACTTTTTTATTTGTTCAGGCTTTTCCTTGATTTTCTGGAACTCCTGCTGTGTTAGCAGTTTTATCTTGATCTTTAAAGTATATACTTTATTGAATATTGTTTTGATTGTTTAAGCGCTTTGTGACCCTGGTCTGGAAAAGCGCTATGCTAATGCTAGTTGAGCTAGCTAATTGTATTGTCGTCAACAACCTTATATAGAACATGATAACACTGCTTTAGAAAAAAATAATCGAAATGCCTCTACATTTTAAAAGAACATACATTTTCACATTTTTAACATTTTGCTAATGTTATTATCTCATAAACCATCGGTGCAATACAACTCGTTCATCTAAAAAGTGACTTTGTTATTAGACATTTTTCAGAAATAGGGTCAACAATCGGCGCCGCGATTGCCTTGACATATGAGCTCCTTGGTTAAGCCTGTTATGTTCTTAAAGGGGCTTAGCACGCCGTCAAAAACACACACTGTCCTGTGCTCATTACGAGTGTGATCCTCAACAAGGTTCGCAACCGGCGGAGGACGACGACGAGACGGCGAGAAACATCTGAACCAGGACAGTCGGTCCGGCTCCTTAGATTTAATGAACTCCACAAAACAACCGACATCCTTTGTTTTTAACCGTTCCTCCCTAAAATAGTAGCTGCATTGTTTCGAGCCATGAATGGTCTATATTTGTCCCCATCAGGCTGATTCGCTTCTCTAAATTTAGGAGGGGAATGATAGCAGCGAGAGAAAGTAGTATTTGCTTTCTCCAATCAACACTAATGCCCCCGGGCTGCACTCACGCGCCATCAAGCTGCATGTCTTCTTTGTTTCATTGAGAATTTTCTTCCAGGTCCTCCAGCCGCCAGAGCGGCAGGGAGGAGGGGTGGAGACGCCCCAATACAAAGACTAATTTGTTTGTTAGCAAAGAGAAACGCTGGGCTCCACTTCCTGATGAGGGCATTAATAAAATGGGGGGGTTGGCCGGAGATACTGTGAGAGAGAGAGAGAGAGAGATGCAGGTCGGTGTTCAGAGACCAACACGACGTAGAGGAGGTTGAAACGGATACAATGAAGGTTTTATTGTTTTAAAATGGATAAATAAACGTCTCGTCTTTCAATCCTAAAGGTATACATTTGCATGTAACCGCGTTTTGCAACCCAGACAAAAGACAAATTTACACTTTACACACAACCTGATGCTTTAATCCCTCAACGACTTCCTGTCTGGAAAGACTTAGAATGTTAAAAGCAAACTTTGAGCAACGGCTCGTGACCAGAGACACACTCTACTGAAATGAATAAATAAGTAAGTAAGTAATGGTTATTTGTAAGTGCCTGTTTAATGTTATTGACAGTTTAAATGTTACAACATTCTTTCATGAGTATAAATGATACATTAGTGATTCTTTTGGAGACAAATTAATTTGTCATTTTCTTGAGATTGTTAAATCATATGTAATTAATTGATCCAAGTAATAGATTTTTTTTTAATCTCATCAATTTATTGCTGCAAAAATCCATAAACTACTTTAATTAATACTGGGAAGATACAAATATAAAAATAATGAGGAAAAAAAGTGTCTTTTTTAAGTATTTGAACCAGCAGGGGTTGAAAATTGTCTAAATGATTAAAACATTAACATCCTTCTATTAAACAAAACAAAGAATTCTTACTAAACAACATGTAAAACCTGTTTTTATTTTCACTTACTTTAATCAGTTTTGGATGGTCAAGGGACTAGAATAACAATGTTTTTTTGTATCACCTATAATCTTAATTTGGCACTTTTGTTCTACTCTGAAGTGATAATACAAGTTGTTTGGCGTTAATATTTGTAGCCATTTTAAGTATGTTTTATGTGCGTTTAGCGCATTTCAGTTTGATGTGCAAGATATCTGCAATTTCATTAGAAATAGACGTCAAAACCAGTCAATTTCAGGGTTAAAATGTTGTGCTGTAAAATGGAAAGTGAGTAAATAATGTAGAAGATTCTAAAGCTTGCTTATGAAACTATGACTGAAGTCCGACATCTATCCAGAGACACTTGGGTACAGATGGAAAATGGACAATTTACCATAATAAAAAAAACAAGAGTTAAGTAAAACCACTCTTTACATCTCATGATTCTGCTCAGCACACACTCTTACAATCTATTCTTGCGGTTCCCCCCAAAAAACCTCTTGTTTGACTAACAAACATACAGAACAAAAAAGAAACCCTCCTCCCATTGTTCGTGAATCCCTTCGTCTGCTCATTAGGAATGTTAAGCGCCAGGAATTCCAATCATTTCCTTAGAAAATGCCCGAGTAGGACGGCGCCTGCAGGGCTTCCGATCCCTACTGGTCAATCCATGTGTTGTGAGGACAACAAGCTCAATGAGGTTTAGATTGCTGCGCCGCGACCACGTCCACCGGTGAGTGATGTGGATCTCCGGGAGTCCGTGGAGGGGGATCAGCCCGGCGTGCATGTGTCCGACTCTCTTTGCTCTTCGCGCTGCTGAGTAAACACGCATATCTCTGCGCCGTAATGGGATCCATCAGCTCGTGTTTATGATTGATAAACCTTGCCCTGGCCTTCCGCCGACACGTCTCCGCACAAACACGCGTGTGCGAAGTCACAAAGAGACCCTCTTTGTCGGTCTGTGGCAAATTACGGAAAGGTCAAGGGTCAAAATTGAGGATATAAGCTCATACGGTAAACATGCGTCAACAAACTGCACCTGTGTTAGGAATCAGCGTGAGACATATTTTAAACTTTCATTTAAAAAAAAAAAAACAATTCGGTTTGTTTGTCTTCGCCACATTTTACGACACAATAGAATTTCCAATAGGAATTTGTAACGGCAACAAAAGATGGGAATTCCGCTTATCTAGTCGTTAAAATACACTTTATGGTTTAACTAGAGTCAGTTTTTCTACAAAGAGTTAACACGGTGTGGAGGTCCCACTGGTACAACTGGTCTTGAAGATAAAATCAAGTCTAACTACACGCTTGTAATCATAAACTCTTCTTCAGGTGCTGAAATGACAACACATACTCCACCTCCTACCTTATACTTACATTGCTAATCACTTTTTTAAAAATTGCCGTTAATCGATATTCAAGTGCACAGAACTGTATTTTTTCTGCCTTTCAAATAAAATATAACTTTTATCATAGTTTTCTATCTGCATTTCAACAAAGTGTGTTTAGGAAATAAAATAATAAAACAAATTTATTTGAAATTAACACCGCTAATTAAACTTAGTCCACTAGATGGCAACAGTCGTTATGTCCTCCGCAGCTGAGGGACAAGGAAATCACTCGAGATCCTGACGATGACTGAGGACGAGAGGATACAGTCAACTCCAGCAGCCTTTAAAGCCGATTTCTGGCCATATTTTGGTTTCACACCAGTTGAAGTCGAGAGCCACGCGGCCTGTGAATTCTGCGAGGCCAGAGTCAAGTACTCGGATAATAGTACAAATAAACCCTTTTTCCTACAGCACCGCAAAAATTCATGGTGGTTTCCTAAAGTTTACGATACATAAATATGTACAAAATGAGTTGTTGTTTTTTAAAACATACTAAAAGACACGAGTATGTATTCACATGTGCAGAGATAAATAGTAATATCTAAATAAATAAAAATGTTTTTTCCTAACAGCTAACTAACAACATAATCAACGTTTATTTACGTCTTTAATTATCTTGCCTAAATGTTATATTATTCATTGGTTTGCAAGTTCATTCCTGTGTTCCATCCTGAATCTCTACTCAAAACACTGTTGGTCAATAACTTAACGTGAGCTTCACTTCATTCTTAATAAATACATAACATCTTTGCAGCCTTTTCTAAATTGTTGTTGTGCGAGAAGTAACTTTTAAAACACTACCGCTGTAATATACGCTGTATTCTAAACCAAAACAATCACCAAAAGGAAGATAATGTGTGTAGTTGGAGGCGGTCACAGTGCGGTCATGTTCCCTTGCACCTGCCACATCAACTGCTTCTAATCCTCGGCATACTGGAAGTCATCTGACCAGCGGACGGGTGGGCGACTTCCCCTCAGCGGACCGGACTTCAAACGCAGAGGCTCAGATGTCAACTAAACAGTAACACTACACTGCGTCGCCCTCGCAAAGATTCACAACAGTAGTGTATATCAAGCCTCCGCCGTTACTTGAACGACAAATAAAGAGACAGAGAGTCTATTGTTGAGGAGTTGATGCTCGGCTCTGACCTCACCTACACAGGAAAACCTTTGGGGCCTAATTACGCATTGAAATGAGATGGTGATTATTTTATTGACTTCCTGCGCCGGTTGTAATATAAAAATCATTTGCTGGAGCGTTTCCAAAATTACCACCGCAGTTGTTTTTGTTTACCACCGAGGCCAGACATGTGCTTCGGATTTGTTAAAAGCAGCTCAACAACCGATATCTGAACTATGGTCACAAATGTATAGAAATAAAGTGACTGTGAAACAAGTTTTATCTACAAATGTTGTCAAAGAATAACACTTAGAAGTTTAATTACCTACATTATGTTATTTTCATTTTATATTTTCACTGCCAGTAGTAAACATTCTTTATTTTTATTCACATTAATATTCACAGCCACAGTTAGCATAAATCGTATTAGCCAACCTAGAATTAACAGGCTAAGCCAGAAAGCTATAAGTATCTAAATATTATAACAAAAAACTATTTTTTACTAAAGTAAGATTTGAGACCAAAAGTCTAGTGAATTGTAATGTTTGTATCTTTCACACAGCAGTTAGCTTATCACAGTAGCTTACGTGCAAAAGTCGCTATGCTACAAGCTATTAGCTTAGCCATGTTGCTATTGGTGTAAGTAAGTAAGAAAGTAAGTAATTTGTATTTATATAGTGCTTTTCCAGACCAGGGTCACAAAGCGCTTAAACAATCAAAATAATACTCAATAAAATATATACTAAAAGGTCAAGATAACACGAAGAAACAACGCAGGGGTTCCTGTTTGTATCTAAATACATGATATAAATAATATGATAGTTTAAAAAGAGATTTAATTGGTGTGTATAGGCATTAAAAGTAGTATTGCTAAGTAGCTGGGTTACTTATTTAGCTTATAATTGACACATTCTATTTTAAAGCAGGAAATTTAAAGTCTAACAGCGTGTAGATAATGTCTATAACTGTAAACATTGTTTAAAATTGACATTTCTTTTTAGAAATACATCCATTTTTTATTCCACTTCATATTTTAAAAGGGATAATAATGTAAAGAAAGCTTTTAGCGTCATCATGTGAATCTATTTCTTGTAAATAAGCAAGAGACATCCCTGTATGCATCTTACATTCACAATGATGCACAAGCGCTCCAATATTCCACAGGCCATTAAACCCACGGTTCATGATGCTAACGTGCAAGTCGTTGCATCGAGATGGATGGATCAATCCGAGGGAAAAGGACACTTGAAATAAAGTGTTTAATTAAGCATTGTAAAGCTCAGCTGGCAGCGTGGAAGGGCTGCAGGAGAGTGTTTGACTCTAGCCCAGTGACACACTTTCATATCCATCCACGGGGGCACGCCACTGACTCACAACTGTCACGCCAAGTCCTGCTGCAGTATATGTGGGGAGTTGCACAACAACAAAGTCACGCGCTGCGATCGTCCGACTCACGATCGGTGCCGCGACGCAAGTGGGCGCTACGTCCACGGCTCTCTGTGTGTGGAGGGGGAAGGTGGGCCGCATCATCGCACCGCAAGATGGACACCTTACACAAGACTGACAGCAGTCACGGAAGGGAAAGATGGAGGGGAAAGTGGCGGATTTTCTTCCCTGTTTTTTTTTTTATTTTATCTCACTCCCTTTGTGAGGAATTTACCAGGTCATTGTCGTGTCCTGGTGTAGCCGGACAGATGTGCGTCTGTACTTGCACGACCCCTGTGCCAACCATGTCAAAACCTATTTATAACTCATCGCGGCAGTGCCAAGTGCTGACGTAACACTGGTATATTTCAGTTAAACAAATGCGTTCCTCTCTTGGACACACACGAAATTCAGCAGTGAACTTTCATTTATGATAGTTCTAGAACTAAAAAAAAAAAAAAGATCATTTTGGTGCTTCCAGATAAAGTTGTGTTCTCCTCATTGAAGCAAACACCCAGTGATAAAACCCAGAGAAGCCCACCCCCCGGTCTTGAGATCCACCGTGGTCTTTGTCTCTCGACTCTTTGTTCTGATGTTTAAAAACACTAAAGAATGTCAAGATCTAAGAGCGGCCACTTGTCTCGCAGCCCCCAGCGGCGTCTATGGGTGTCTCACCAGCTCGGGAGGGTGTGAAGAAACACACACCCCGGTGCTGTTGTGTTGGGACCACTGATCGATTTGAATGCTAATAGGGGTCACTCTCATGTGTCCCTACCAAGACAAGTGGTCGCCACCTTCCCACACAACCCTTTAGGAGAAGAACCAAATGTAGGCGCGGAAGTCATCGCAACAAAACATCTAAAAGATACACAAACCAATGCGGTTACCAAAACAACAAGTGAGAGCTGAACCTTTTTATGTTTGTGTCAGTGTGTCCCTCAATGGTTCTCACTACTCTTAAAACATGCCAGATAAACACATTTATGCAGACAAACTACTATTTTATCTGTATTGTTTTTGATTGTTAAAGCACTTTGTGACCCTGGTCTAGAAAGGCACTTTACAAATGACGGTTACTTACTAACTTACATTTATTTGACTCAAAATCAATAATTTTCCTATAAATAGCTTCACAATAGTCGATAGCTATTGCCAAAAACATACGACTCATATTAAATGAGAAAAAGCAACTTTTGAAGAATGTTAACATCTTTGATTTGTGAGAATTCCAAGAATGCATTTAATAAAACATTTTTTATTTAAATTGTTAAATATCTTCAATATTGTGAAAAATCCCCAAAAAACAGATAACAAAACAATCAGTCAACACTAGGGTGACACTTGAAGGACTGTTTAAAAGCATTTTCCAAGTGATATTATTATTATTTTTGAATTTGACATTCATAGTTTTCTAGTATTCAAGTACTTCGATTAGAAAATAATTTGCTTTAATCATAGAATATCTAATTGTTGACAATAAATGCGGTTTAATTTAGCATAAAGCAACAATGTATAATTTTACACATAAACAATCACAAACTTTAAATTATAACTTGTTTATTTCATAGATATACACATTGTGTTATTTGAAATACTATTGAAGGCTAGCTAGGCAGCTACTAATCCTATCCCCATGTTGTTCAACAACTAATTACATAACTGCGTCCTTGTTCGTAAACAATTTAAATAAAGTTAGAGTGAAGTTGAGAAAACTTTATTTGTACATAAACCGTGAACAAATTGACATAAATGCAAGAGGAAGGTTCAAATACATCTTTAACCGAATATTGCGATTTATTTTAGATATTATTGAGTCTTTATGTAACTTCACCACATAAATGAAAGCATAATCGCATTTTGAAGTATTATATCATTTAATTTAATGTTCTGAACGAATAGGGTAAATCATTTAATGACATTAATTCGTACATAACAATCTCATGTGGTGTTTTTCTCATCTTAAATGTGTTTTTATGACGTTTAAAATAATCTCTAGTGAAGTATTAATTTCTAACGCAGTTCTCTCCTCGAACTGTCACAGTTATAACACATTATTTTAAGGTATTTACTAGAAAAGATGAGCTCGTCTCGTCAGATTGGTGCGGTTCGTGCCCACCAACGCAACACTATACTCTAGATGCAAAATGGCCACATGGTCGTAGCAACCTTCAAGCTCGGAGAGCTGCTTCATCACCTCGTTCCTGGGGTTCATCCTCGACTAAACACGGCTACGACTAGTATTTTTAGGGTCCATTTCTTTGTTGGAATTTCTCCATTTAACCCGATTTCATACGAATAATGTCGAGAAAACAACGTCTCGTGTGTTGCGTTCACGTAATCCTGGCACACATGGTCCTCCTTCGTCTGCTACGACTTGTTTTTTTTTATAATGAAAATAAATATCGATTTGATATAAATACATGTTTTTTTTAATCCAAATACAATCAGTATTTTTATTTTATTTTAATGGTGCAGTGGAATAAAACGAGGCTCGTGCTTCGTCGATGCTAACACGTAAAGCTACGTCGTTTATTGGCACGTAAATAGAATTGAAGAAAATAGAGAAAATATTGAAAATAAAAACACTTACTCCCTGCTCTTGTGGGCCACACGCCAACGGTGAAGACAGTCAGCAACACACCCCAAAACAAGGTCGGTACGTGGGGTCCCATATTCCTGAACATTATTCCACAAAAAAATACACAAATAAAACGTAAAAAAAAAAAAATGTCCGTTGGAGGGTAAACAACGAATCCTACAGCAGGCGTGTCAATCCAAAAAAATATATAAATTAATATTTAAAAAAAAAAAAGGTCACCACAGGTGATTCCTGTGAGATGTTTTGCTATTCCTGCCCGACACAAGATGCTCTGACGTGGGCACAGAGAGCGCTGACTGCACTGGATGAAAGATGGTAATCCCCATCTTCAGTCTCCATCTCTGGAAGCAGGCCTTACTGACGGTCAAGGAAGGAGATGGAGGCTCCACAACAAAATAAAAAAAGAATAAACGATGGACAGCAAGCCTTTTTTAGAGAACGAACAACATGGTCCACGGCCGGTGTGGGAGCACCCCCCCGTGTGAGAACGTGAGAGGGGGGTCCAAAAGAAAACAGATCCACACAAGGGGTGGTGGCCGGGGAGGATGAAAATGAACGAAAAAAAAAACGTCAAACCGTCCGCATTCAGAGTCGGCGTTCCAATGGATTTTTTTTTTTCCCCGGCGTCCTTAATCGAAAGAAAAAAAAACCCTAGACTTGTGCCACGCAACAGAGAGGGATCTCCACAGCGAGACGACCTGGGCCAGGGTGGGAGGGAGACCACGTCCGTGGAGTCGCGCCACCAAAAAAAAAAAACGTTGTTTTCTCTCTTCTTTTTTTTTTTTTTCACTCGATCCTTGTGGAGGGGAGGAAAAAAAAAACGTGGTGATACGGACGAGAATATCACCCCACGTTTGCGTGTACGATCCAGAGGCTGGAAGATTTTAAAAATAAAAAAAAAGCTCCGGGGGTCTCGGGCGAAAAAGGCAGGCGGCAAGTCCTCGCTGCTCCGTGGAATCTGTGCTGTAAACAAGAGTCGCGTCTCTCGCTCACACAGTGCAGCGGATAAGGTGGCCGGGGGGGACGCGCGGGAAACACGGAGTGGATCGACGGGAGCTTCAACGCGAGACGCGAATATTGGAGGATATTCAAGCGTCAGGAGTACAAATCTGAATCAGACGACAATACGGGTTTATTGTCAGATATAGGACATGGACAATATTTTTGGAATAGTTGAAAAAATGGGTGGAGGTCGTTCCATGGACACTCTTGTACATGAGTGGAGGAAGAGTGAGATGGTAATAATAAAAAAAAAGAGTTAAGCCAAAAGGAAAGGCCTTAACATATTCACTTGAGGATAAGTCAACATATACGATACGACTGTATAGTTCCTCCTCCCTATTGGACGTGATCAGAACAATTGGGAGTCACTTAGGATCCATTCTGGTCCGTGCTGTGGTTCCACATCAGACCTGGGCAAAGTGCAGCCCGTGGGCCACATGACTGTATTTATGTGGCCCTCGTAATGTCAAAGTATGATCATGTATAAATGGTTCTAATGCATTAACAAATGTATTTTGTATTTATTATTCATTTCAACATAACACTTGTTAACTTTTTCTGTGTTTTTTTTTTAATCCCTTGTAAGGAAATGACAACTTTTCTGTAATCAATCATCTATATTTCACACACATTTCAAAAAGTCACTTGATCAACTGATAATCTTTCATATTTAATTCATATTAAATAATCCCTTTCTTGCATTGCATTCACTTAAACTAAACTCAGGTTCACAACTCAGAGGCCGAGGTCACAAAGCCTTGCACACACAGAAAGATTAAACAATCCCAGACTCCCAGCAAATCTGTGGACACCTGTTTGAGAATTCACACTGAAAGACACAACAGTCCAGCACGCAGCTGGGAAAAAACTTAAACTATCCATGTGTCTGTCCTTCATTCCACCACCACGTACGAGGCTGGGGAGGGGTCGGTTCATCGGAACACAAAAACCCCTAATACCCTCAAAAACGTTTTTTTAAGTTAGTTGAAGAAATGTTTTGAAAAAAAATTGTATATACAAGAATACAATTGCATTTTATTAATCTTAATATATGTCATGGCTTAATGACGAATGTCCTTTTTTTTTAAGGGATCTTTTCATTTTTCTTTTTGCTTGACGGCCCCTAACAACATTCACTGAATTTAAAGTGGCCCTTGAACAATTATAATTGCCCACCCCTGATCTACATCAATTTCTCCTTGAAGATTGTCCCATGAACCCTGCAGAGAAAACAGAAGTCGTCCATTTTAATTCTCATATAGAAATCCATATATGTGCCAAATAAAAAGACAGGGAAACCAGCTTAGAATAGATTGATAACCAAACAAATGTAAAGGAATTCTTACAAGGCGTCTGGTTGCTGTGCTGTCCAATCTTTAACATGCTAATCTTAGTGGTGACATAAAGGCTTTATTTTATCGACAGGATTCCCAGTGACAGGAACATGTGTGCTAGATTATGAGATCTCAGGAATCGATCACGGCTTTGTGCGGATGAAGCAAAAAGCAGATGCGCTACATTGATGTCTTGCAGATGCATGATGTTGTCTCCTTGTTGGCCTGATGTCGCTGTATAACCTTCAGACCTCGTTTCCTTTTTTTCATGTGTCAGAAGGCAGACATGGTGGTCCCTATATTAGGGTGTTTTTATGTATTTATTTTTTTATGGACGTAAAAGGGGGCTACAGGGGTCTTGAGTTCTGGTTCATGATGGTAGGATCTTGCAGTGCTTTTGTTCTAAAGAGATTAAATTCTCATGATAGGTCGCACTGATGTTCTTTTGGAGGATAGACAAGCGGGTATAAAACTGATATATCGATGGAGCTTTAAAATCTGTTGTGTTTCTTTGTGTATGTGAGAAGCACAAAGTTACAATGCAACACAACTTGATGAAATGAAATAATAATTGCGATCAGAACAGTCCTGGGACCATAAACAATGAGACATGGACACATCTTTGTGCCTTTGATCGCTAAAGAACATGGAATTAAGAAAATATGTACCTAAAAACAAAGAAAAACAAAGAAAAACATATGTATAAGTACAAGCAGATGTTGTCAATGGTCAATCAGAAGTAATGAGGAGTTTGTTTATCCTACCACTGACACCGTATTTATATAAATATATAAGAGAGACAATAATACACATCTGTATGTATTTAAAAAAAACTACAGAAAAAAACATTTTGACTTTAAAAAGCTTTAATCAAACCGGACAAGTTCTAGTTATTCATCTTCTGCTATTATTTCTTTGTATTTTCCTTGAAGGGAATTCCATATTTTTTTCTGAAGTATACATGTTATGTAAACTGCTTGTTTCAGGCTAACAGAAGAACAAAGTCATTTCCGGTTGTTTTTTTGGAATTCCTTGAGGCTTAAAATCACAAATGATTGTCTTAATATTTACATATAGTTTGAGTCATGCAACACTTCAAACAAGAAGCACATTCGAGGAGAGAGACAAACAGCAGTTTCTCAACTGGGTTTTAATAAGTAACGTTTTGTTGTTCATTGATGGATGATTTACGGGATTCTTCATTGTTCCAGATTAAAAAAAATACCTTGTTTTTTTTATTCAAAAACAAAAGCAAATACTTGACTCTAAACCGCCACTTTAGTCATCATTTCAAAGGACTTGAGCGCGTTGCATGTATGGAATAAATATCCTCAGCATTTATTTGCTATTAAGAAAGTAATTCATTGAACTTTATAAGGTTAAACTTCAATAACACTTCTGTTATGCGAACTCTCCTCACGAGCTCTGGAAAGAAAAGAAAACATGGCCTGGATCAGCGGTGAAGCGGAGTCGACAAATTGAACTCATTGTTTTATTTTTTTGGTTTTGTTTTGTTTTTATTACGATGTATCAGACGACTTTGTGTATTTATTATTGGTCTTGATTTACGATGACACGTAAAAAAAATAAAAATAAAGTGTGGCTGGATGTAAAGCTTTTATCCATTACTAAGCCGTTGTGTTTTGTTGTTTGAATTTTGAGAAATCCATTGAAACCTTAACTACAATTGCACTAAGAATGTTAAATAATACACCTTTCAAATTAACTATTTTACTCACCAGTGGGCGAGTGTAAGGCTCTTGAACATGTGATCGTTTGACATGTCTCCCTCGTCTGTCCACAACGTGTAATAGCAGCTCCATTTATTACAAAAATATACAAATATACTGTATATTAAGTATCATATCAGGATAATGTATGTCAGACTAGTAATAATTTAGGTATTTAAGCTTTAAATAAAATGATTGGACGATATTAATAATGGACGAAGTGGAATAACGTATTTTATTTAATTATAGAGTTTATATTGAGGTTTTTTTTCCTTTCTTTTTGTAGAACCAAGAATGTGACCAAGTTTTTATAATGTTGACTCCATTTCAAGAACGTTATTCTTCTCTCTCCCGTTAAAACCTATTAGATTATCTAAACAAACCTGTCGTGCACATGTGGAAAAGATTCCAGTTTGTTTTATTCACTAACAAACACAACTTTTTACCAGCGATCCCGGTCGTAATTCATGTTTCCTCCTGCACAGGATATGAAAACCTCTGCTCAAAGAATGTTTCCCATCTGGTCCAAATTCATCCAAACTGAAAAACAACCTTCATTTTTAGTTATCATTTAATTTGCTTGAGATATAAACTGGTAAGATAGATTACCATGTGTCTTTCATAGATAATGATGAGTGTTTTTGTTTATGTTTTGTAGGAAAGAAAAGCTATTTTGCTGTTGAATGTATTCAATGTGAAGATTAAATGTACAACATTAATTGTGTGAAGCATGTCAAGAGTGACCACATCCAGCAGAAAACATGTTCAACTTTCTTGATATTCCTCTTTGCTCAGCATTTGTATTAAGCATGTTTATTGTTCTCTCTGAGCTGCTGGGGTCAGCGCTGATGGTCGGCGAAATTAAATCAGTTGTCACATGACCTGTGTTGTATTGTGAATGTGCTGATGCCAAAAAAAAAGCCATAATAAAGTCAAAGTAGCAACAATGCTAGCATGTCACAGAGGTGATTCGCAAGTTAGCATCGCAAGCAGGTTTTGAGACAAACAGCTGTTTACATCCAAACGTCACAGTACTGATCAGCTTTTCTAAGACCATGGTTCTCAGTGGAAAAAAGGTGGAATATCCTAAGCGAACTGGAGATAAGATTGTTTCTGTTTTATTTTCACGAGTGAAGGAGGAATAGAACGTCTTTAATCATGTGAAGATCTCCCTCTATGATTCCTGCTCCTTCTTTTACTAATGGAAACAAGTTTTTGTTCGTCCAATACTAAAAAACAAAATTTGTTTTACCTCAGGGTCTCGCTTATAGACGTGAAGTTAGAAGGTTTCCATCTCTTCTGAGTTCTTCTGTAAAAGCAATTATGTTGTGTATTTATATTGATCTATTTTCTGCTTCGTATTGACACTCGAAAAGCGCTATATAAATATTACTTACTTACTTACTTACTCTCTTAAAACAATGCTTTGAAGATTGAACATATTTGAGTTTGGCTCCCTCTATTGTTGAGAAACTGTAATTGCACTCTCACAGTAAGAAAGTAAGTCATTTTTATTTATATAGTCCATTCGTGCATTTTTTTTAAAGATTGTTTTATTGGTTGTCTCTTTCTGAAAGCTTCAAAAAGTACATTCACAACTTTAGCCTGTGATAGAAATGATCGCAACTGCCGTCTCCGACCTAATGCCGTAAAGCAGCAAGATGGCCTCCTGGGGGGTAACCAAGGCCAACTGCATGAAACTTAAAGAACCAAACCTCAAGTCTTCAAGGTTTGTGGTGTGTTTTATGGGTTTTATGTCAAGAAGACATTGTGTTGGATATTTAGTCTTGTTTCTGTGGCAGTTTCGAGGCGTCTTCGTTGTTACCCTCCTTAATGTTTCTCAGGTCGCACTCCTGCCTGCATTGCTCGATGTTCTCCATCCCGGCGGCCACCGACAGTGTGCGGCTGAAAAACAGCAGTCCCTCGCCCGAGGGGTCGCCCGTGCACACGATCCAGTGGTTGTTGTCGCGCTCGGTCCTGTGGCAGTCTAAGAAAGTGTTGGCGCTCACCTCAAATTCGTTGCCATAGATGGTCCTGGAAAGAAGAGAGAAAAAAAAAACCCCTTAGAAGCAGAACTTTGAGTGAAAGACTTTCTGTGAGTTTGAAGTACGCCTGGACAAAGTTCCCCAGGACAGCCAGCGCCTGGTTAGTCTTGCAGTGGACTATCACCACCCTCACGTTGGCCTGCAAACAA